>NC_068988.1:87928621-87930462 GCF_001194135.2 Octopus bimaculoides
TATATATATATATAATATATATATATATATATATACATATATATGTATATAAATTAGAGATATTTCGAACAAAGATTGGCCCAGGCCATGTCTAACTTTTATGTATATACATACACACACACACATATAGATATTACCGAAAGTTGACTAAGAAAATACACAACTATACTTACATAATACATATACATACGTACGTACAAAACTATCCTGATGTTAAAATTCCAACGAAGGAGCCTTGGATCTAGATTAGAAACCTATTCTTTATTGCCAAGAAATCTTGAAGGAGAGCTGAATAATAATATACATACATACATACATACATATATATATACATACATACATGCATACATACATACATACATACATACATACATACATACATACATATATATATGTATGTATTCGCAATTATAGGACGACTGAATTCAACACGTTTTTTTTTTTATCATTCTCTCTTTATTTATTTCCTCTTATTTCTTTCTGCTGAAGAGCGTAGGCTCGAAACGTAAAAGACTTTTCCATTTCCCCGAGCATCAAACTAATATACTTGCTTGTTGTTTCTACACCTGTCTTCGCCTTTGTTTTTCTACATATTTGAACTATATACATATAAATAGGCACGCGCGTGCACACACACACACACACACACACACACACACACACACACACACACACACTCACACACACACACGCACACATACACAAACATATATACATAAATAAAACCAGATGGCAAAATGTTTTTGGTAGTATCCATTCACCGTTATACCTATTTCATTTATTAGGTGTTATAAAATTATGAAAGTAAGACATCTTCTATTAGGAATTCTTCAGGCAGAGGACCATATAAGTACTATTGCTAACTAGCTGGCTCCGTGTCGCAAAAATGACGGCTACTTGTAGTATTTTATATATAAATAAGGTACATAATAATCACACATATAAACATTCACATACTTCCCTTGAATACGCACACACGTACACACATACGCTCGCACAGAGTTGAAACGCGGTTTGTTTGTTTTTTTCAGCGCTGAATGTTCATAATCCCACTTTCATTGCACACTCGCATAGAGAGAGAGACAGACAGACAAACAGACAGACACACAGACACACACACACACGCGCGCGCATATATACACACAAACATTCACATTCCTCCCTTTTACATACAGACACATATACTCACACAGAGTTGAAACGCTGTTTGATTTTTTTTCTCAGCGTTGAATGTTCATCGTCCCGGTTCCAGTTTGATATCACCCCTTCCTTCCTTATTAATCTATCACCCCTTCCTTTCTCATTCATATGTAGCGTCACAACATATGAAAGACACAAAAGTATAATTATAGTAGATTATTAATATTTTTTGATTCCTGTTTGTTTTAAATATGTAAAATTCTATTATTATTGAGTGGGAGAGCAGTGCATGCCATCAAAGTGACACTGGGGTAAAATATACGAAACCTAATATACCCATCATGACTACCCGTCTGATAAGGGTACACCAGGCACATGCATCACAACCATACGTGCGCGATATGGTGATCTCATATCAAGATAAACAACGCATGACTTTGCAGGTGGGGCCCAGTTCAAATTTTCTTCAGGTTGAGTAGCCCATATCACTCAAAAGGTCCCTGGATAATTCCAAAGGTGAATTATTCAAACCCCAAAGAATTCCTCTCAACACATGGCTATGATACTCCCGCACTACTTCTGCTCATGATCAGAGATGCACATATCGTCATCCACTAAGGGACATGCTCAACTGCTTAGGGTCAAACAACTGACAAGCAAATCTGTGATATTGAGTAGAATATTTGCTGTAGCCCATATTT
>NC_068988.1:87931012-87931637 GCF_001194135.2 Octopus bimaculoides
TATATATATATATATATTTGTTTTGCAAGATTTTTGATGTGAAATCGTGTGTTGAAACAGTTGTTGTTGTACTTGGGGATGGTCATATTGCCAGTTTAGCTGAAATAGGATTAATGTAATATAATGTAATATAAAGCTGAAGCAAATTAACACTAAATATACAGTGCGTGTGTTTTTATTGGTTAAACTGGCAATATGACCATCCCCAAGTACAACAACATATATATATATATGTTGTGTGTATGTACGTGTCTTTATATATGTTATATGTACACAAGCACAAACGCACACATGCACACACACACACATACATACATATATTCGCATTTCAGTTTAGGTGTTAATGTTCAGGTATAGAGAGAAATGTAGAAAGAGTGAGAGGGGGAGAGTTAGAGAGAAATAGAGAGAGTGGGAAAGAAAGTGAGAGAGAGAGAGAGAGAGAATTTCATACATATAAATACTTGCTTTGAGTTGATAAGTACACACACACTCAATCACATTCACACACGAACGCGCGCGCACACACACACATGCAATTATGCGCACAAAGGCTTTGGTGTACGTGCGCACGTAAAATCACATACGCGTATCACAGTACAACAAACCTGTTTCTGTTGGGATATGT
>NC_068988.1:87933215-87934404 GCF_001194135.2 Octopus bimaculoides
GATAGATAGATAGATGGCTAGATGGTTTGATAGATACATGGACGGATGGTTACATAGTTCATTGGTAGGCTGGTATGTACGTAGATAGGTAGATGGATAAATAATTAAATAGATAAATAGATACATTGTGATATAGATTGATTAACAGATCAATAACTAAGTAAATAATTTAATTATAAATGGGCATTGACCGCAAATTGGTTTTGCTAATTATAATTATTTCTGCTGTTCTCAATATCTCAAATAACCACAGTAAGATTAACTGCGGTGATTGGGTGAAATATATATTAAGAGTTAACTGACATTATTTCTATGCCAAGAAAGAAAGGGAGACAAATCGGAACGTTTCTATTCTTAACTATTGTCAGCGGAGGATATAGCCCTCGTCATTGCTTGGTGGCATTGGTGGTAAATAATTTGTTATATATATATATATATATATATATATATATATGGGAGAATTTACGAAGACAGGTGGTGTAAACAACAAATGGATGTATTAGTATTTACGCTCGGAAATAGAGAAAGTCTTTGACGTTTCGAGCCTACGCTCTTCAACTGAAAGGAACACAGAAAGAAAGAAGGAGAGAAACAAGGAGAAAAAATAAATAGAAATGTAGTGGTCAGCGATCTAACATGGCGAATGCCGGACATATGTTTGCATAAGCATTCAGTGAAGCTGGTAAATAGTTTCAGATCTAGGCAATGGTGAGCAGTTTTGAAGAGAGAGGATTAATTGACATCATGGACCACAGTATTTCACTGGTACTTTATGTTATCAACACCGGAACGACGACAAGTATAACTGACCCCGGCGGGAATTGAACTCAAAATATAAAATGCTGTAAGAAATGCCCTAAGCCATTTTCCCCCTTTGAGTACAGGCGGTACGTGAGATTAATATATTTTTTTTAATCCGAGCACAAGGAGGGGAGGAGGTTAGTCAACAACATCGATTCCTGTCCTCGATTAATGCTTATTTTACCGACTCCGGACTGAGGAAAGGTAAAGTTGACCCCAGGGGAATTTGAACTCAAAACTGAACGAATCGGAAGAAATGCCGCTAAGCAATTTGTCCGAAACACTAACGATTCTACCAGCCAGCCAGACAGACAGCCAGCCGTTTTACGTGAGATTAATTTCTAATTTAATTATAGCGGGGTGTTGGCCCAAATTTTTATGTAACATA
>NC_068988.1:87939874-87940485 GCF_001194135.2 Octopus bimaculoides
CCACCGCTAGCGCCACCGCTAGCGCCACCGCTAGCGCCAGCGCCAGCGCCACCACCTCCCCCTTCAAGTTCATGTCGTTTTATTCGCTACGCAATGAACTGAGACATTGACGACGACGACGACAACATCATCGGAGGCAGTCATAATGATGGTGAAGTCTTACACAAGCCCAAAGCCCGGGAATGTTTCCGATGAAAGAGGAATCAGATATGAAACCATAATCTTACTTGTTAGTTAACTGTAATGACCCCCGGGAAGGCAAGCCAGCCAAACCCTCCCTCTGTATGTTCCCCCTCCTCCTCCTCTCTCCTCTCTCTATTTATCCATCCATCCATCTATACATACAGACATACATACATACATAGATGTATATAAGGATACATATTCTTATTACACACACACACACAGATATACACACACTAGACACGCACAGACACACACACAGACACACACACATATACACGCACATGTATGGATGCATTATGTTATCTGTCTCAATCATTTGACTACGGCCATGCCGGAGCACCACTGTGAAGGATTTTAGTTGAAGAAATCGACCCCAAAGCTTATTTTTTTAAGTATTGGACTTATTCTATCGGGATTTTTGCCGA
>NC_068988.1:87940747-87941316 GCF_001194135.2 Octopus bimaculoides
GAAACAGAGAGAGAGACAGACAGACAGACAGACAGACACACACACACACACACACACAAACACACACACACACACAGACAGACACAGACACCCCCCCCCCACATATCACGCACACTCACATGTATACGTCAATACATACATATATTACATACCCGCACGTACGCATATACTTCAGTGAATCTTCAATTTAATGTTCAAGGTTACATAAAAACAAGCATGTGTGTGTCTGTCTGTCTGTGTATGTGTGTGCCTGTGTAAGTGCGTGAATGACTATATACACATACACATACAAACACAGACACATCTATCTATCTATCTATCTATCTATCTATCTATCTATCTATCTGTCTGTCTGTCTGTCTGTCTGTCTGTCTGTCTGTCCGTCCGTCCGTCTGTCTGACTGTTCTTTTATGTATCTAAGCATATATGTATCTATCTATCAATCTATATGGCTGTCTGTCTGTCCATCCTATCTATCTATCTATCTATCTATCTATCTATCTATCTATCCACGCGCGCGCGCGCAAACACACACACACACACACACACACACACACACACACACACAC
>NC_068988.1:87941866-87944366 GCF_001194135.2 Octopus bimaculoides
ACACCCACTCGTATAGACACACATATGTTCGTAGACATGCACATACACAGACACAAACATTGAAAGAAAGATTTACATTTACACATGTGGGCTTGCATATATAAACACATACGCGCACACACACATATACGTACATACGTACATACATACATACATGCATACATACATACATACATATATATACATAAATAAAATAGCGCTTTCTGCATCATCTTCGAAACGCCTAGTTTAGAATAGAGGCAGCTGATGAAGGAAAAGTTCCATAAGTGGCTCGTCTGTTTTCCTATGTGTTCATTCTGTTGTCCGTAAAAAAAGTCCGTTTTTTATGCTTTGTCATTGTTCCCGCTCGTATTTTGTCCACGTTTTTCGACGTCCTGTACCCGGATATGCATCTATATATACATGTAGATGTAGGTATGTACATATATGTATGTATACATGCATATGCTCATATATCTTTTGTATTATATATATATATATATATATATATATATATATTTGAGGAGATTCGTTGTAAGTATAAGAATATACCATAAACAAGTATAAAAAATGGAGAGCTGTTGAAACAAATAGATTTATTTTAAAACTGAATTCCCAGTTTAATAATAAACCTATTTCTGTTTCAACATCTCTCCATTTTTTTAATGCTTGTTTTTCGTATATTCTTATACCTATAACGAATCTCCTCAAATATCATTTTCATATTCTTATTTTCTGGTTTGGGTGATTTCCATGAATATTATGAATCCTTATTAGAAATTTGAATTGTTCTTTCAATTGTTCTTTTTGAACTTACCTTTTATCGAATATATATATTACGACGTCGAGGGTTCCAGTTGATTCGATCAATGGAACAGCCTGCTCATATTGAGTGAAAACACCTAAAGCTCCACGAGGCTCCGGCAGGGGATGGTGGCGAACCCTACTATACTCTTCCACCACAACTTTCTCTCACTCTTTCTGTTGTACCTGTATTTCAAAGGGGCCAGCCTTGTCACACTGTGTCACGCTGAATCTCCCCGAGAACTACGTTAAGGGTACACGTGTCTGTGGAGTGCTCAGCCACTTGCACGTTAATTTCACGAGCAGGCTGTTCCGTTGATCGAATGAACTGGAACCCTCGACGTCGTAAGCGACGGAGTGCAAACAACAACAAAATGTTTGTATGTATGTATATATATCTCTACTTACTTACCTGCTTAACTACCTACCTACCTACCTACCTACCTACCTACCTACCTACCTACTTACATACATACATACATGCATACACACATACATGCATAAACACACACACATACACACACACACACACACATATATATATGCATTTACGCCGAGTTTCTGAATAGTTTTCGTTAACGAAATTCGGCACTTAAGTTATTTGTCAAACAGGAGTTATCGTGGAAAGCATGTCACAATGTGCCGTGATATAGTATCAAAATAGAAATCACGTAATTTCTAAGTGAACTTTTTGACCACTTAAACACGCCTGCACCAATACATGATAACATTGTGAACTCTTCCATAGAAGGCATCAGACGAAGGTTCCGCGATTTCTTGCTGAGCAATCTGCCATACAGATGGAGATCGAATATTTGCGCTCTACATAATCTCACTTCCTTCATCAATCTGATATTGACCTGACAGGTGCTCGGTGTGCCACATGTTAAATGTCGAGGTGATCGTAAAGCAACCTGTTATAAGTTGTTTTGTTCAAGAACACAACGCGCAGCCCGGTCCGGGAATCGAAACCACGTTCTTGCGATCGTATGTCTAAAACCCTAGCCACTAGGTCGTGCACTGAACTACATACATGCATACATACGTACATACATACATACATGCATACGTACATACATACATTCATACATACATGCATACATGCATGCATACTCTCTTTACACTTTACTCTTTTACTTGTTTCAGTCATTTGACTGCGGCCATGCTGGAGCACCGCCTTTAGTCGAGCAAATCGACCCTAGGACTTATTCTTTGTAAGCCTAGTACTTATTCTTTGTAAGCCTAGTACTTATTCTATCGGTCTCTTTTGCCGAACCGCTAAGTTACGGCGGTCGTAAACACACCAGCATCGGTTGTCAAGCGATGTTGGGGGGACAAACACAGACACACACACACACACACACACACACACACACACACACACACACACACACACACACACACACACACACATACGACGGGCTTCTTTCAGTTTCCGTCTACCAAATCCACTCACAAGGCTTTGGTCGGCCCATGGCTATAGTAGAAGCCAATTGCCCAAGGTGCCACGCAGTGGGACTGAACCCAGAACCATGTGGTTGGTAAGCAAGCTATTTACCACACAGCCACTCCTGCGCCTATGCATACATGCATGCATACACACATCACCCACATATTTTAACCTCGAATTAAACAGAAACCTGAAATTATGCACATTCCAAGGTCATTAGCAACAGCACACCTCCCATTTCTTTAACCACCTCCACCTCTACAACCA
>NC_068988.1:87948606-87953709 GCF_001194135.2 Octopus bimaculoides
AAAAGCTCTACATTGTATTTGTCCCATCTTCGTTGAGCCCTGTGTGGCTAATAAAAGAAATGTATCTATCTATCTATCTATCTATCTATCTATCTATCTATCTATCTACCTCACACAAATATACACATGCGCAAGCAACCTACTTCACATATATATTCAAGCATATATGCTTAAATATCTGTGTATATATCGAGATTTGCTGAGGGGATCCAAACCCAATTTTTCGGGTGGATGCTCAAAGAGTTTCACTGTCCAGCAAAATTTTTTTCGTGAATACACTTGCTGTTCCCGAGCCTTTGACAAAAAGAAAGCTTTATATTATTTAGAACGTATGAAACAAGGGCTAAAAAAACTCTGAAAGCAAGCAATGTCGTTTAGGACAAACCTATGAAACTGGTTCGAACTGGCGAGGGGTTAATCTAAAATAATCCCTGAATCAAACAGACCTATGGCTAAAGCTGTTCTGGCACATATACGGCATTTAAGACTGCAGTATCCTGCACGGCTTTCCTTTTATAAAGTAGGTTATGTGTGATTTAAGGTAAAATTTGGCTGTTGTTTCTGACAACGAGGGAAACACAACAGCCAGATATGACCACATTTAAGCAACCTAGCAAAAATAGCTCTGTTAGAAATGATTATTGTTGTTGTTGCTGTTGTTAACAATGTTGTTCCAGTCGTTGTTACGGTTGCTGTCGTTGTTGTTACTGTTTTTGGTGAGGACTGTTACTATTAGCAATTCCGTTTGCTTTCTATGTTAATGATGATGATGATGATGGTGATACTGCTGCTGCTGCTGGTGGTGATGATGATGATGATGATATTTACACTGATGTTTTTAGTGTTGGTTTTTGTTGTGGCTATTTTCGTCGTCATAGTCTTGTAGGTTCTTGTTTTCTTTGTTGTTTCGATGCTGTTTACGTTGTGGTCTCCATGGTCGTCGTGGTCATAGTCATCGTCGTCGTCGTCGTCGTCGTCGTCGTTGTTGTTGTTGTTGTTGTTGTTGATGCTGTCTACGTTGTCGTTGTTGTTTCTATAATCTATTTACCATTTAATGTTCCTAAAATCTCCTATTAAGAATTCTTTATTAATTTCATTACGAAAATGTTAAAAAAAACAACCAAAAAACAAAAAAAAACCAAACAAAAATTATAATTAAAAGTAGCTTTTGATTTAACAACAACACCAAGAACAGTAACAGCAGCAGGAGCAACAACAACAACAACAACAACATCAGCAGCAGCAGCAGCAGCAGCAACAACAGCAACAACAAGAAGACTGTGACCGTCAATAAAAAAATGATAATAATAAAATTATGGAGATGAGTGAGATCATAACAACAGTGATGATGATAATTACAACGATGTTGTTGTTGATGATGATAATGATGATGATAATGATGATAGTAATAATAGCAATGAGGACATTGTAGACGACGATGATAATGATGTGAAGAAATGTAGGTCAGTGGAAATGTAGTAACACGACAAACGTTTAAAAAAACATTCATACACACACATACACGTATACACATATACAGAAATATAAAAGACTAACGTATGCATATAAATACACACACACACACACACACACATGTATGTGTGTGTGTGTGTGTGTCTGTGTACACACAAACACACACACACGCACACACACACACACACACATGTATGTGTGTGTGTGTGTGTGTACACACAAACACACACACATGCACACACACACATATCTGTACCTAAATACATGCTCAAACATACATAGTTGCCTACATACTTTACGAACATACGTGCTTATGCGCAGATGCATACGAAAACTATTCAGCTATAGACACACACACGTATGTATGTATGTATGTATGTATGTATGTATGTATGTATATATGTGTGTATATATGCATGCATGTATGTATGTATGTATGTATGTATGTACTTATTGCATGTGAGCTTAAGAAATATACCCTTGATATAGTTGCGCTCTCTGAAACTCGTCTCTCTGGTGAGGGTCAAGTAAATGAACCTACTTATGGATATACTATCTTTTGGAGACGCTTACCTAAGGGTCAGCGTAGACAATCTGGTGTTGGGTTTGCTCTCAAGAATACATTAGTATCCTCCATTACTGATGTTCCAAGTGGAGTATCTGAACGGATCATGTTATGCCGTACTAAACTAATAACAGGTAGGTTTCTTACAATTGTCAGTATTTATGCACCAACAATGTCCCATTCTGATGAAACTGTAGGACAGTTTTATGATGATCTAGCACAATTATTGAGGAAAGTACCAATTTTTAACTAGCTGGTCATATTGGGAAATTTCAGCGCAAGAGTTGGAAAGGACTATGTTTCATGGCCTGTTTTAGGTCGAGATGGGATTGGAAAATGTAATGAAAATGGAGTAGCTCTTTTGACTTAGAATAATCTGGTTGTTACCAACACTCTGTTTAAGCAGAAAAGTAAATAAAAAACCACCTGAATACACCCAAGATCTAAGCACTGGCATCTCATAGATTATATTCTGATCAGAAAACGTGATATGAAAGACGTTTCTAGTGTTCAGGCCATGAGAGGAGCAGAGAGCTGGACTGACCATCATCTGGTGCGTGGAAAAACAGATTTTTCGATAATGCCTAAAAATCGACAGTCTGGTCCTAAAGTACCCAAAAAGTAAAATGTTGCAAACTTTAAATTATCATGCAACTTGCAGAGATTCCGCGATGCTATAGAAAGTATCAGTCTTGACCCAAACAATCTATGGGAAGATTTCAAAACAAAAGTATTTCAGGCTGCAAGTTCGTCAGTGGGATTTAAATCACATAAGTCCAGTGACTGGTTCTGAGGTAGATCAGCAGAAACTCATGATCTACTTTTAGAAAAACAAAACTTAGGCAATACACTTCTTTCTCAGTCCTTGAACCCCAACTCAAACGAAGCTTACAGAAAGTTGAAAGGGAAAGTGCAGACTGCTCTAAGGAAAATTAAACACGAATGGTGGAATGATAGAGCAAAAAGGGGCACAAGAAGCAGCCAATAGAAATGATACCAAGGGTTTGTACTCTTATGTTCAGGAGGTATATGACCTCCAATCTTCTTCAATAGCTCCAGTGAGAACAGCAAATGAACGTTTGCTTCTGACTAACACCAATTCTATTCATAAGCGCTAGGTAGAACATTTTTCTGCACTTTTGAACAGACCATCATCCACTGACATGAGGATGATAGAAAAAATCGAACACCTTCCAGTTATAGAAGAGGTGGCATTTGAACCAACTCTAAATGACATTTATTTAGATGTGAATAAGCTGAATAAGTCTCCAGGGTCTGATGGAATCTGTACAGAAGTCTTGAAATATGGGGGTGACAAAATGTTTGAACTCATAAATATATTAATTTGTCACTTTTGGAGAACTGAGAAAGTAACTCAAGACTGGATTGATGCCATTTTAGTCTCCATGTATAAACCGGGGTCAAAGGATCTGTGTGGTAATTTTCATGGGATTTCACTTTTGTCTGTGGTTGGAAAGATATTTGCCCGCATTTTGTTAGAACGTTTGAATACCTTTATAGTTCCAAATATAGTGTCTGAGTCTCAGTGTGGTTTTCGCTCCTCCAGGGGCATAGCTGATTGTGTCTTTACTGCCAAACAATTACAAGAAAAGTGCCATTACTTTGTTGATTTGAGCAAAGCAACCGATACTGTTAATCGAAATGCCCTGTGGCTAATTCTAAGGAAAATAGGTTGCCGAGAAAAATTTGTAAACATGTTCATGGCTTTGCATTAAGATATGAAAGCTAGAGTTAACTTTGGTGGTAGGCTCTCTGAATCGTTTGCCGTGGAAAATGGAGTAAAGCAAGGAGACCTTGATGCACCCATCCTCTTTACAATATACTTTGCTGTTGTGTTGTCACATGCTTTTCAAAACCCTGAGGAGGGAATTTACATAAAATATCGAACAACAGGAAATGTTTTTAATCTGACCAGACTGAAATTCAAAACGAAGGTTTTTACTTCACTCATTGGGGAACTTTTGTACGCTGACGATTGCGATCATGTCAGTCGTTCTGAAACAGGTCTGCAATCTCTTGTATCTGCCTGCACTTGACTCGGCTTGTGATGATTTTGGCTTGACCATATTACACACACATATTACACAGACACACATACACAGTCACTCACACAAATGTATATGTAAACAACTTGACCTCCTGCTATCCAGGGTCCTACATCACAGCAGTAAACTCAAAAGAGGGCAGCAGTGTCGTACTCCCTCCTTCATTAAAAGCCAATCTTAAATTGGTCATTCAGAAAATGATTACACTGGCGGTGCTCCAGCATGGCCACAGCTGTACATAAAATTTTTTTACATGTCTATCCGTATAAAAGTACACACATATCTATACTTTCGTAGAAGTGTAGATTGGGCATGTCTATTTATTTCTCGTTGTTCCAGTCTAGTCAGCTGGTAAAAAAAAGTTGTTCCTGTAATTCAAATTGTCAGCCTTGTCATATTCTGTGCTACGCTGCATCTTCCTGCGAACTACGTTATGTGTACACGTGTGTAAAGAGTGCTCAATCACTTGCTCGTTAATTTCGCGTGGATTCTGTTCCATTGACTGGATCAGATGGAACACTCGTAGTGACCGACAGGAGTGCCAGTTTACATACAATATACATATTGTTTGTGATATAAATAAATTTATCAAAAAATAAAGAAAGTATGTGATATGCACACACACATATATATATATATGGAGAAGTTTCAGGTGTGGAAGCAAGGTCTAGAATTGAAGGGCCTTAGAGTCAACCTAGCTAAAACCAAAATCCTAATAAGTAGGAAGGTAGATAAAACACAAACCCCTTCAGGTAGATGGCCCTGCTCAGTATGTAGAAAAGGAGTAGGTAGTAACTCTATAAGATGTACCCGGTGCAAGCTATGGACACATAAGAGGTGCAGCAACATCAAAGGCAGGTTAACTAGCAAGTTAGTTTTTGTTTGTGGCAGATGTTCAGGTGCAATAAAGACTGCAAACAAACAGGAAACAACTTCTATCTCATTCCAGGGTGAAAAACTAGAGGTAGTCGATAGCTTCCGCTATCTGGGCGACCAAGT
>NC_068988.1:87955342-87956338 GCF_001194135.2 Octopus bimaculoides
ATATATATATATATATATATATATATATATATATATATATATATATGCATGAGGCATAACTGATTGATATGTGCGTGTGTATGTATGTGTGTGTGTTTGTATGTGTGTGTCTTAACGCAATGAAGTCATAATATAAGCCTGCACGCATACACTAGTGTATCTATAGAGCAGTTTTACTTTTGTAATCTTTATTACAAAAATAAACAAAACAATATGCACCAATTTGTTTTCAATTAAAGATTATACATTTATCCTCATTAGTTATTTATATTTTCTTTACAACAATCACTTCCCTTGTTTCATCGACATTTAAAGACCTTTGCGGTGTTATCTTGAAGACGAACTCACTTTTGGTGGCTTCACAATATTGCTGTAGTGGTATTTGATTTTAAATCTAGGTAGGCGTTATAACAATCATAGCGAAGCTGTTTTGTTTCTTATTTGTCATAGGCTGGCTTCAAATTACGTTACCATCTTACAAATATCGAAGCCTGGTTTATAATTGTTTCTCCTTTACTAGTAACATATATGTGTGTAATCGTACGCGAAAGAGAGAAAGTGAGAGAGGGAGAGAGAGAGCAAGAGTGTGAATCAACTCCCCCATATGTAAACACGTTCAAACAGACATACGGATATACATTCAGCCCCCACCTATCCACCCACGCATGTACGATGTAAGTGTATTTCTACATTCACGCACATGTATGCACACAAAAATATATACTTATATTAATTAACAAAATGCTATACAAGCTCAAGCGTATATATGCATACACTTGAGCACATAACCAAATATGTGCATAACAATACGCATGTATACATTTGTGCGGTTACATGCGTGTGTGTGTGTATATATACACACACACACACACACACACACACACACATATATATATATATATATATATTATATATATATATATATAAATATATGTATACACATATACTTATATAATATGTATATGTACATGTGTGTTTGTATATATATACAAGTAT
>NC_068988.1:87956708-87961293 GCF_001194135.2 Octopus bimaculoides
CTCCGTAACTTAGCGGTTCGGCAAAAGGTGACCCATAGAATAAGTATTAAGCTTACAAAGAATAAGTCCTGGGGTCGATTTGCTCGACTAAAGGCGGTGCTCCAGCATGGCCACAGTCAAATGACTGAAACATGTAAAAGAGTAAAAGAATATATATATATATATATATATATATATATGTTTATACACAAGTACACACACACATACATGTATATATGTATTCACTCACATTTCTATCCGAAGCACGCGCCTCTATATTTCCAGCAGCTCTTTGGTCATATATATATATATGTGTGTGTGTCTGTGTGTGTGTATATATATGTCTTAATATGCACTTACGTACATAAATTGTATAAATTATATAAATGCTATATTCATACTTACACACATACACACAAACATACACGCACACTACATACTGTTCACTCTTACCAGCGTGCGCGCACACACAAATATATACATACATATCTATATGCATATATATATATGTATATATATATATGTATATGTATATATGTACACATATACATATATATATACATATACACACACATGTACATACATACATATAAATGTATATATATATATATATATATATATATATATATATATATAGAGAGAGAGAGAGAGAGAGAGATGACCTCTTTGAAGTTGTGATAAGCACTGCTTGTCGAAACTGAAACCATACCCGTAAATAATTATACAGAATATATACAAGATTTCCAATTCGTTATCAAAATGGTTCATTTAATGCTTGGGAATCAGTAAATAAGTGTTGACATACTAACATTAGTCAAACCTAATTTTCACGTTCCTTTCAAGACAGACAGACATCTTAGGCCTCGTCGGTGCTTGGAACATCAGACTAATTAGCATGATGGTGCTCAACAAAGTAGACAGACAGCGTATATCTACTCCGCTCAGAAGGATATCTTAGTCTGAATCAGATAGAGAACTACTATAAAATAACCACAGTTGGACTAGAAAAATACTTAGAAAGAAATGTGGCGGATTACTACATATAATAAAGTAACGCGACAAAAAGAAAACGCTTTTCTCTATACACAAGGTGATAAAATACAAAACAGAAACATGCTAGAGTGACACACCGATCTCTGAGGACAGCATAGCAGAAATGGACAAAGCGATACAAAAAACAAAAAACAAAAAACTATGAAAACAGAACTACAAAACATCAAAGAAATGGAAAGAAAAATCACCACCTTTGTTCGACTAAAGCACCACCTTTAGTCGAACAAATCGATCCCAGGACTTACTCATTGTAATCCTAGTACTTATTCTATTGCTCTATTTTGCGAACCGCTAAGTTACAAGGACGTAAACACACCAACGTCGGTTGTGAAGCGATGATGGGGACAAACAGACACGCAAATACATACATACAGACATACACCCCCCACACACACACAGCTTTGGTCGGCCCAAGGCTATAGTAGAAGACATTTGCGCAAGGTGTCTCGCAGTGGGACTGAACCCGGAACCACGAACTCCTGGGCCTATATATATATATATACATATATATATGTATGCGCCAGTGTCTACTACTATTGCCTCGGAGCAACAAAAGCCTTGTCAGTGGATTTGGTAGACGGAAATTGAAAGAAGCCTGTCGTATATATGTATATATGTGTGTGTATTTGTGTGTGTGTCTCTGTGTGTTTGTGTCCCCCCCCCATTATCGCTTGACAACCGATGTTGGTGTGTTTACGCCCCCATAACTTAGCGGTTCGACAAAAGAGAACGATACGATGAGTACTAGGCTCGCAAAGAATAACTCCTGGGGTCGATGTGTTACACTAAAGGTGGTGCTCCAGCATGGCTGCAGTCAAATGACTGAAACAAATAAACGAATGCTGTGCTGCAGCATGGCCGCAGCCCTGGGGTTGGAATATATAAAAGAATAAAAGAATAAAGCAATACACACACACACACACACACAAATACACACACACACACACACACACAAATACACACACACACACACACAGATACACGCTGAGAAAATAGCATACAAAACACATAGGCCATTATTAGTCCTTTATATCATCGATAATTTGATTGAATATTAAATAAAACAAAAAACGACGACCAAAGACAAAAATGAAATACGACAACAAAAGAATCAAAACTACGCACAAACATCTGTTGTCCGATTTGTTGAACTTTTGCGATATAAATATGTCAAGGGTTGCGTTTTCTAGCGAATTGTTGCTATTGTTTAGTCAAGAGTCTGTCTAGATTAACTATACGTATAATCAAAAGCATTCCTGCCGTGATCCCCTCGCCTATTAATGAGTCAGTAACACACATACTACAAACTTATACTCGGTTCTCGGCCCATGTGTCTGCTTACCCATCTTGGTCTGCCTCCCTTTCTTTCACACTGTATGTTTGTGTGTGTGTGCACAAATAAATGTTCATATTTATACGTGAATCTATGTGGTAGACATATAAGCTAGCGAAATTGACTTGTTTTTTTTGCGTAGATTGAAAAAACGTGATGAACAGCCGTATTCGATTTTCAACCCTTATTAGGGTCCCATCAGATGTCTCCCAATCATTTGGCTCATTCATCCATGAGGAAGAAGTAACCAATCCGTTTATCTACTCATCATATATACGTATGCACATAAAATCTACATTTACATTTATATGTGTGGTTGTGTTAATGTGTGCGTGCGAGCGCGCGCGTTTCAGTCGTCTAAGAGTCCATAAATCAAGAAAAAAAAATGCACTCTTGTATCTGTCAATAAAGTGGGTATATTATCAGAGGTGTACCGTATTATATATCCATTACGGCTGATCTTACCAGTCGGTTTCGTGCAAGGGTAACAATCGGATTATGTAACACTGCGCTCATCAGAGGTAGCCGATATGGAATGAACCATGGCGAACGCCACATTATATATATATATATATAGGGTAAAAATTATTAAAACTGACAATTTATACCGGTGACCACCATGTGCAAAAAAAATAAGAAATGTCCGTAGACCATAAATATTAGGGGATTCGACATCTCTTTTTAGCATGTAGGAAGACTACTTAGTAGTCCTTCCCTTCGTGTATAATTGTATACACACGTATATCTATCTATCTATCTATCTATCTGTGTGTATGTGTGTGTGTGTGTATGTGTCTGTCTGTCTGTCTATCTATCTCTATATATATACACACACGCACACACACATGTATATTTATGTATGTGTGAGTGTGTATGTATATATATATATATATATATATATACTTACATATATACATACACTATACACACACAACTACACACACACACACACACACAGCATAATTCGGTTGAAAACCTCGTAACGTGCGTAAAATAGTTGCTTGGCACTTACGAAAGAAAAGTTTTAAATAACCCGGAACGAATGAAACAAAGCCTAGCGAAAAGTCTGAAAACAAGCATGGTTCTTTTTGACAAACCTATGAAAATAATTTGGACAGGCAAAGGTTTGAATAAAGAATTGCTGTAATACATAACATTGCCTTAATCACCATAAAAAGACGGGAATGCCACGGTTGGGATTCCCTTGGTCATAGATTGACTCGATAAGTAACAACTACAATAAGAAAGAACACAGTGGGTAATGGCGTCATAGATTCGATAAAAATAGCGTCGGAAAGAGGCTTGATCATAGATTTAGTGAAACAAGGTTGATATTGAAGATACACAACAATAATCCTTTCTACTATAGGCACAAGGCCTGAAATTTAGGGGGAGGGGTATAGCCGATTACATCGACCCCAATGTTTCACTGGTACTTAATTTATCGACCCCGAAATGATGAAAGGCGAAGTCGACCCCAACGAAATTTAAATGAACTCAGAACCGGCAGACACAATACCGCTAAGCATTTCGCCCGGCGTGCTAACGATTCTTATTTCTTTATTGCCCACAAGGGGCTAAACACAGAGGGGACAAACAAGGACAGACAATGGGATTAGGTCGATTACATCGACACCAGTGCGTAACTGGTACTTAATTTATCGACTCCGAAAGGATGAAATGCAAAGTCAACCTCGACGGAATTTGAACTCTAAGCATTTCGCCCGGCGTGCAAACGATTCTGCCAGCTCGCCGCTTTAAATAAACAACAATAATGCCAACAATAAGAACATCAACAATAAAAATTAATAGGGCTGTTAACCGTGTGAAACTCGAAACGTTCATCGAAGGTTATATAGGTTATACAACAGCGAAGAAGTGAAAAGCGGAACGCAATAGGTAATCATTAAAAGGCTCCCGTATGATCTTGACTGTTACGGTTGAAAAGAAGCAAAAACAACAAAAAAAAAAAGGGGGAAGAAAATAAGGCAAAAGAACATCCGCCTCTCCACCACGAACTCTTTTGATAATAGATGTGCGAATATAAGCCATTTCTGTTATTGTCAAAACCTCTTTCCCTTAAAATTTTGAAGGAAGGAGCCAGTCGATTATATTGACCTCGGAACTCAACTAGTACTAATTTCATTGACGTCAGACAGGCAGGCAGACGACAAATAGGTAGACAGGCAGTTTGTCTGCTTAGCTGTCAGGTAATCTCTC
>NC_068988.1:87961864-87962088 GCF_001194135.2 Octopus bimaculoides
TATATATATATATATAGATATAAATATAGCTATGTATAATTATCTATCTATCTATCTATCTATCTATTTATCTATCTATCTATCTATCTATCTATCTATCTATCTATCTATCTATATATAGTTATGTGTTTGTGTGTGAGTATATATATATATATGTGTGTGTGTGTGTGTGTATGTGTGTGTATACAAACACACAGGCTTACACACACACAGACACATATTTA
>NC_068988.1:87962188-87962517 GCF_001194135.2 Octopus bimaculoides
CTATCTATCTATCTATCTATCTATCTATCTATCTATCTGTCTATGCACACATATATACACATATTATAGACATACTTATATTATTTAGTAACAACACACGAGTACATTATATGTGTAATCTGCTTAATCTAGACACCCACATTTACATACATATATACACAAATACACACACTTGTACTCACATATTGTTATATGCATTATGTATATAACACTATATATATATATATATATATATATATATATATGTGTGTGTGTGTGTGTGTGTGTGTGTATACAAACACACAGGCTTACACACACACAGACACATATTTAGATTATCTATCTATATA
>NC_068988.1:87962527-87964213 GCF_001194135.2 Octopus bimaculoides
TGTGTGTGTGTGTGTGTGTGTGTGTGTGTGTGTGTCAGTATATGTGTTTGTGAGCGTGTGCGCGCGCGTGTGTTCATGTGTGCGTGTGTGTGTGTGTGTGTGTATGTGTGTGTGTGTGTGTCCGTCCGTCCGTGTCGATGTACGTATATATTCTGTTACATTTTTCAGAACTTTTTATTTCACCAGAGACACCAAAGTTGTGTTGACCTCTGAGGAAGTTCAATGTTCAAACTGAATAGATAACTCTTGGAAAGTCTGCTCCCAAATATAGGCACCAGATTTTGTCTGGAACTAATAGAGAAAGACACACACACACACACACACACACACGCTTATACGCATGCACACAAGTACACGGCATACATGGAAACATTCATATAGATGTAGACAGATATTTATGCGTGTGAACGCTATTATATGTGCATATATATGCATTTGTTTGCACATTGTATGTTTGTGTACCTATCTATCTATCTATCTATCTATCTATCTATCTATCTATCTGTCTGTCTGTCTGTCTGTCTGTCTGTCTGTCTGTCTGTCTATCTATCTATCTAATCTATCATGTTGTCGGCTGTTTTTAAATACTTAAAATTTTCTTGTAAGGAAGAAGCTGGTTTCTAAGAAAGATACAAAGCTTCACCGTTGGAATGTAGGTAAAAGCAAATTCACATTTTAGCTTTGAGAAAATCTTGTATATTTTTGCTGTTCCGCTTACAGATTGTTTTTGTAATGTGCATGCTGGTTGATTTCCTTTTCCTGAAAACCGTAGTTTAATTCAAATTGCCACTTAGGCGTTTACCAACAAGACCTAGTGCACCAATTATTATTGGTATAAACGTGAATTTATAATTCGGATATAGAAGCTGAAGGTTTCAAAGCAGTTGTATATAGTTATTCCCTTTCTTTTTGATTTCCGAAGAGATATTTACATCAGCAGGACAGCTGACCTTTATGACGTAACACAGTTCTTGTTTGTCATAAACAACAATATCTGACCTGTTCTGTTTGTACATGGTAGAAATTTGGATGGGAATGCTTCAATAATATGCTAATGTTTATGTATAAATTCAATGACAGGAAGGTTCTTTGTATTTATTCTAGGACAGTCTTTTTTACTTTGGACGGCATTGCATATTGGCTGAAAGTGGTCTCGTGGCAGTCCCGTACCAGATGGCTGGACGTAACTAGGGAAGCTCTCCAGTGGCTTGACGTCGCCTTAGAGGATCCAGAGGGGCTGGCACGGGACCACCAGCGATGAAAAGCACTTGTGGACCTGGTCGGCTCTACGCATGATGACAGACGTCTCTGGTACATTAAACAAGAGCATTAAGCAAATAAGCATTGCAAATTGTTTTAACGACAGCGTTGTGCCACATATGCGGTAGTAGCTTGAAGACATTGTTGGCAGCTACCGATCACATGCATCAGAAATTTGACGCACCAATCCTTTATAATTTTGCCTTTTGGGGCTCCAAATTCTTCACTGAGTTTTGCTTATTAGGTATTTCGTTGAAATCTACTACTTTGCAATACACGGTCTGCCTCTGTCTGCCTGCCTGTCTGTCTGCCTGCCTGTCTGTCTGTCTGTCTGTCTGTCTGCTTGTCTGTCTATCTGTCTGTCTGCTTGTCTGTCTGTCTGTCTGTCTGTCTGTCTGTCTCTCTCTCTCTCTCTCTCTCTCTCTC
>NC_068988.1:87968711-87969494 GCF_001194135.2 Octopus bimaculoides
ATATATATATATATACGTATATTGCCGGTGTAGGTGTCGGTTAACCTTCAAGTGACTATATCTTATATCAGTAGTTGACTATGGAGTTGGATTATATATATTCAGATATATGTGCGTACGCACATATATGTGAATATAGTTACCCACAAGACACCTAGTCACTCATCCACTCTCACTCAACCTCTCACTCACTCACCCACTCACTCACTCACTCACTCGCTCGCTCACTGTTCATTCACTTACGTAAATACAACTAAGGAAGCCCCATACATGCATACGCGTATATTGAATGATTGTTCCCACATGTAGATAAGTATTTACACGTGCAGTATGTAGGTGAGTGTGTGAGTGTAGAGGCATACACATTCATGCCTGTATAATCATACAAAAATTCGTGTTACTCTAAACATATACACACATATATGCATACATGTATGTAAAGATATATATACGAATAAATGTACATGTATATGTATGCATATATAAATATATACATACAGTCTTACACAGAGACGCACGCACACAAACATGTATATAGACACATATATTCACAAGTATAAAAATATACATTCAAGTCTATTTCTCCGTGAAAAGAAGAGTAGTCTCTCGTATGTAATCGTCGGGCGATTGAAGCCTTGCAATAAAAATCTCATATATGTATATATATATATACACTATAAATACATACATACATACATACATACATATATGCATACATGCATACATACATGCATACATGCATACATTACATACATACATACATACATACATACATACATACAT
>NC_068988.1:87972835-87974298 GCF_001194135.2 Octopus bimaculoides
CACACACACACACACACACACACACACACACACACACACACACACACACACACACACACACGCACACACACACATGCGCGCGTATACACACAACTATACGACTATATTGTATTTCGGGATGGTCATTCTCGTTTTTGGCAAATAAACACAGGCATTATATATTTGCTCTTCACTCGTTTATTACTTATTTTAACTCATGCCCACTGTCCGGAAATGATTCGTTACACATCTGTGACTACTTCAGCGATACTTTTCGTATTCGTCTCCTCTTATTTCAAGTGGAGTAAGAGGACACACGAAGACTAAAAGTGTCGCTGAAGTAGTCACAGATGTGTTACGAAAGATTTTCGTACAATGGACATGAGTTAGAAAAAGAACAGTAATAAATGAGTGAAGAACAAATATATAGTGCGTGTGTTTACTTGGCAGGAATAAAAAAGACCATCCCGAAATATAGCAATATCTGTTTCAACACACAATTTTACATCATGAATCTTGCAACACAAATTCATTAACATATATAACTATAACTATATAACCATAACTATATAGCTATATATATATATATCTTTGTGTGTGTGTGTGTGTAATTTTATATATGTATATATATATCTATATAAATGTATGTGTTTATATGTATCTATATATAAGTGTATATACCTACTCAAGCACGCACACACACGTAAACGCACACACACATACACACACACACACATACACATACACACTCACACAGAGTTTAGGATCAATAACAAACGAATACAGCAAGTAAACTTGCAAAACGGTATTAGTTTAACGCTTAAACGGAGAGTCTTAACATTTCAGACATTAGTCCCCCAGGAGCAAAGAGTAGAAACGTGATTTGGTTGAGTAAGAAAAATAGTGAGTTATAAAAGAAGAAAAGAAATATAAATATATATATATATATTTATATATATATATATATACACATACATATACACATGCTTGCATATAGTCATATATGTAGATATTGTATGTGTGTATGTGTGTGTATACACACACATATTTATCTACACACACACATACTTGCACATATACACATGTGTAGATATTGGGGGTGTGGAGCTGCTGGGAATTGTAATGAAGCAAAGATCAAGCTTGGCTGATGTATAGCAAAATATAGTTGAGAGAGATACATTCTGCATCAACAATAAAGAGAAAGCCAGAGTTAATCTTGACTTGTAGGCAGTAGACATTTTTCGCTATATCTTTCTCAATGCGACAGAAAAAGCATCATCCATCGTGTGACGCGTTGTGTAACTTTCTCTCCTTTAGCTAATCCAAATACTGTGAATGTAAGCTTGAGAACGCATTGACCGAATTCCTTGATATTAGCGAAAATCCACAGTAGAGGAATAACTACTGCAAGCAAATATAATTATTACGTCATAAATTTGCGTATATGTGTATATATATATGTATATATATATATATATATATAT
>NC_068988.1:87974593-87978192 GCF_001194135.2 Octopus bimaculoides
ATATAGATAGATAGATAGATAGATAGATAGATAGATAGATGGATATGTATGTATGTATACACACATGCTTGCACATAAGCATATATGTAGATATTAGGAGTGTGGAGCTGGTGTGAGTAGCAATGACGCGAAAGGACAGTAGTCAATAAGTTGGAAAGATAAGAGTATTATCAACTGAGAATTGAGCCGGTTTGTAGCACGACTTGGAGTTCCAACTTTTATTACTGAGCTGATTCAGTGTTACATAAATGCGTGTGCATGTAAGTACGTTTGCTCATACGTACATACGTCGTATATATATATATATAGAGTGAGAGAGAGAGTGAGAGAGAGATAGAGAGAGAAAGAGAGAGAACGTGTGTGTGTGCGCGCGTATGTGTGTATGTGTGCGTATGTGTATGTGTGTGTGTGTGTATAAAACATAATATGTGTACCTTTACTCATCATACATAAATATAATCACAGACATACGAATTCGAACGCACATTTAGACACATGTATATACCCATACATACATAGAATCATATATCCATATATATACACACGCACACACATACATATGTGTATTTATATGCATATGTATATGTATATATGAAAATATATATATTTTTGCACATGTACATATACATACACAAACACAAATATATGCAGAAATACAGTCTTATAAAAACATATGCACATATCTATACATATATACATGCGTACATAAACACACTTCCACATAGACACACACATGCAAGCATACATTCATACACACATGAATACATGAATACCTACACGCATATACATACATACATGCTTATATTCATACGCATACACATGCATATATCCATACATATACAAACATCCATGCGCACAGACACACATGTGCGCTCACACTTTCGAACGAATCAGAATATGTTGTCCGCTCGATATGGCAAGATTAGACAGAAGGCGTTAGAAGCGTTTACAGATACAACAGCCATATGTGTGTATATATGTATATATATATATATATATATATATATATATATATATATATATATATATATATATATATATATATATATATATATATATTCATATATGCATATATACATACATATATATTCATACATATAGATGCATATCTATTTTATACGTGCATATGCATATACATATAGAGAATAGAAGCATAAAGCCAAAAATAAACTTATATTGAAATATGACATTGAAATGCGCATGCGTACATAATTGCCATGTAAGTGAAAAGAAGAATGTCCGTGAAAGGAAGAACTAATCGATACTCTATTATCACACGAAAGCAGTTTTATCTATATTTGTTTCCAGTCTTTCTTTCGTCTGTTCGCAATCGTCTAAAACCGTTGAGTTGTCTAAGTCAGCATAAAATGAAGGCAAGTTTTAATGTCTAAACAAACACATGTACGCACACACATGTTGCATACACACACACACACACACACGTATGTACACACACACATGCACTCACACACACACACACACACACACACACACACACACACACACTCAAAAGTGCACAAGCAGACGCGCACACTCATATACATACATCTACGCGCACACACACACACTCTCACACACATACATATATTAATATACATATCTATACATACACACATTTACAGACACGTACATATGCATACACCTTGCATTGAGGCACACTCAAATACACATCTATCTATCAATCTATCTATCTATCTATCTATCTATCTATCTATCTATCTATCTATCTATCTATCTATCTAACCAGTGCCGTGGAGACAATCGACGTCATCGCATCCACAATATCTCGATTAGCAAGGGATGACATACAGGGATATAAATACATCGTAGGGTACCAAAATGTCTTGTCTTCTAACCTAGAACCTGCCAAAGTTCAATGTACAACAGTTAGACGCCACGTTTCTTGCGATAATGAAACGCAGATGATTATAAAAAAATGTGTAATTATCGGGGACAGAATGTAAAAGAAACGAAACGAGACTAAAGATAAATTAAATACTAGGAAATCCTCACTTAAAAGGATCTCATCCCACAAAGGACACTGAATATGAACTGAACATCATGGCCGCCAGCACTAGCGAAGAAAATTTGGTGTAGTAGCTGCATGATGGTAAGGAGAACAAGAAGAGTAGAATAATATTTACTGATTGAGGATGAGAATGGTGTTAGAGAAGATTATATTGAGTATAAACGTGATAGTCTACGGATAAAAATGAATAAAAATCATACCCTTGTTGGAGCACGTGAGCTACTTCTCACTGAATGCAGGAGACTTCACGGATCACTCCAACGTAAAGATGCTCTGGACTCCACTATATTTTCTTCCTTACCCTAGTGTATTACGTACTTAAATGCACATCACTGTATGTTTTGTAACGCCTCCTTGTATGGTATGTTTTAGTATTATATGTATGGATTTTTGTGACTAATTAAAAATAACGACAACAACAGCAACAAAATAAAAATAATAAAACTCCTTTCTACTATAGGCATCTTTTTTCTCTGTCTGTCTTATCTTCAACATCCCTTTGAAATTGTCCATGCATTCTTTTCTTTATCCACCTATTTTTAGTTTCATGCATTCTCAAGTGCTTGTACAGTGTTTTATCTTCGCAATCTTCCATCTATACAAACCTGGCCTTCTTACTTCCAATAACAGTGGTTCTGTGGCATTTTTTACATACCATGCTATGTTGCTTTCTGCTGTTCTAATGCTGTGTTCGCATCCAATCAGTCCTCTTCCCCCTCTTCTTCTTGATACATACAGTCTGTCTGTGTCACTTTTTGGGTGGAGTATCCCATATCTAGTCAGCAACTTCCTTGTCTTTCTGTCTAAGCTATTTAGTTCGTCTACTGCCCATGCGATCACCCCTGCTCCATATCTAAGGAGTGAAACCACCCAGGTGTTGATCGATCGCTTCAATCTTATTTAGTCCGTTTAATTTCGACTTCAGGATCAGTCTCAGACTGCGCAAGTACTCCACTTTAAATTTTTCTGTCATTTCTTTCTCCATCAATTTATCCATTTCCAATATCTTCAAGTACTTATAGCCTGTCTCTTCTATCTGCTCCATAAACGTCCCCGACGGTATCACTAGCCTGTCCATACATTTGATTTTGCTTCTCTTCAAGACTAACACACCACACTTTTTCAGTTTGAATTCCATTCTGATATCAGCACTGACAGTATACACCATATCAACGAAGGAACTGACTTGGGCTTCATCTTTACCATAAAGTTTGAGGTCATCCATGATTAACAAATAGTTGACTTTTTGTTGGCGGCTTTTGAATACGTACCCAGCCTTTGCTTTCCACAGAATCAGTGTTAGTGGTATCATGCACAGTACAAAGATCAGTGGGGACAGGTAGTCCCCTTGGAAGATGCCTCTCCTGATTTCTATTGTCCCTAAACTTCTTCCATATGTTGTCAGTCCGTCCTCCACTTCACCATACTTTTTCCAAGCAATCGCTCAACATTCGATGCAATACCAAATAGGTTCATAACATTCGATGCAATTATTATTATTATTATTATCATTATCATTATCATTATTATTATTATTATTATTATTATTATTATTATTATTATTATTATT
>NC_068988.1:87978679-87979453 GCF_001194135.2 Octopus bimaculoides
AGAGAGAGAGAGAGACAGAGAAAGAGAGAGAGAGAGAGAGAGAGAGAGAGGGAAAGATAGAGAGATAGAGAGAGAGAGAAACAGACAGATAGACAGAATGTGTATGATACAGAGAATCGGTATTGTTGATAATGATGCAGATAGTAGTGGTATCGTCGGCGGTGTTGGAGGAGGCAGCGGTGATGGTGGATGAAGTGGTGAAAAGAGCGGGGCATTGATATTTTAATTAAAGCGCCATGTTAGGTCACAGTAAGACATGTTGTAAACGATGTCATGAAAACTGAACAGTCACAAATTTAGCAATGAGGCTGTCTCGGAGATATGTCTGTCGAACTGTCAACACTTCCTGATGTTTGTCACTAATTACAACACATAAACACACGCAAGTACACACACACAACACATGCACACAAACACACACACACACATACATATATACAGATACATACGCACATATGTGAAACTAAATATATAGTTGTGCGCATGCGTGTGTGACCGTATAAACACTTCATTAAAACACACAGAACCACACATTTAGTTAGCAATTTTCAATGCAATACATACATACATACATACATACAAACATACATGCGTACATACATACGTACAAACATGCATACATACATACATACATACAAACATACATACATACGACGAGTATATAAATATTCCTCTGAGATTTACAAAAATATACATGCATGTACATGAACACAATTCATATATTTGTATACATTCTCGTAATACCCAGACAAAGCTATTTCTATTTATTAAAAC
>NC_068988.1:87979682-87981981 GCF_001194135.2 Octopus bimaculoides
TCTGTCTATCTATCTATCTGTCTGCCTCTCAGTCTATCTAGTTGTCTATCTATCTGTCGGTCTGTCTACCTGTCTATCTGTGTGTGTGCATATGTGTCTGTGTGTGTGTTTCTATCTATCTATCTATCTATATATCCATCTATCTATCTATCTATCTATCTATCTATCTATCTATCTATCTATCCATCTATCTATCTATCTATCTATCTATCTATCTATCTATCTATATGCTCATATTTATGTATGTGTACACGTGCGCACAGACGCACTCAGTATTTTAGTGAGCAGAAGTTTGGGTCCGAGTTCATAGTTGTCGATCCATTCCCTTCGTTAGGCATTCTGACAAAAGCAACTAAGGCAAACATTTCGAAATCAATGGCAACCTTTATTTTGTGAAAATAAAATGTGATACTCTACTTAAATGTATTGAGTAATTCTTCAATTGCCGTTTGTTTTTATTTATAAGTAAACGCAACAAAAAAAAAAAAGAGATTATATACATGTTATACATGCTTTTATTTCATCGCCTGCGACTGTTGGGCAACTGATCGGTACGTCCTCAGATCGTATGTTCTTGGCTTTCGTATGGTTGATCTAGAGGCCGACCGCCGAACCAAATTCCTCCAGCATGGTCTGCAGCTGATCAATGCTCTCTACTATCGGCACTATATCATTAGCGAATCTTAGATGTGTGAGCAGCTCTGGGTTTATCATTATGCTTCCGTTCCAGTTCATGTCTCGCATGACCATCTCGAGACATGCCGTGAAAAAGTTAGGAATGTTGATGTCTCCTTGCTTGACACTGTTCTCCATCGAAGAATACTATCACGCAAGCTGCGATGGCCGGTCATCTCGCAAGGATTCACAGACAATCGGTGGACCCGTGCAACTGTCAAGTGGTACCCGCACGAACGGACGAGACCACTCGGAAGACCTCCAATCAGGTGGGAAGCTGATTTAAAAAAGATGTTTGGAACAACGTGGTGGAGAATGGAGAAAATGCTGTGGCCAGCGGAGCCAACTCGACATCACACAGCTTATCGGTTCCAGGTGATCCAGGTGATCCAGGTGATAATTTGATTTCTGTATTTATTCAGTAGGTTTGCCTTTGTCGTTAACGTTTTATTATTATACATTTTGTATCTGATGTCCCCGAACATCATTTTTACCGTAGGTTTATTCATTGGTCATTTTGTTATTATATTTTGGATGGTTTTGGTACGGTGGTAGATTCTACTCCTTCTTCATCGGTTATTTATGTTGTTTGCACATAGGACTAAATTTTCAAAATTAATATTTTGGTGTCAATGATGTGATATTACCTAATTTCTTTTGTTGAGAGTGCATATTAATTGTGTATTTATGGTTTTGGTATTGCCCCGAGAGGTCATGCTCGGGAACGATTGTTTCTAAGGGTCACACTTTCTATTACAGGTTAAGTAATATACATATCAATATTTTCTTCTTTAAGTTCTAAATATATTTCAATAAAGATATTGTGTTTCTCTTCTAAATATTACGGAACGAGTGTATACATTTAGTACCAGACTTTAAACGATTTGCTTGTTGCTCCGCTGCTGTTTGCGTTGGTTTCCTATCTAGAAGCACTTATGATTATTCTTGTTAGCAACGAGCATAGTTTGGATCCGTTGCAGTTACGTGTATTTCCCTGCATTTCGAAGTATCTATTTATTCATGGCTTGTATGGATCATTTTCCGTTTCTTGTGCAGTTGAAGTTAACTTTTGTGTTATTCCTATTGCGTAGTTTATGATATCTATTGGCAGTTGGGAAGTGTTTTGGTGATTATTCATCACCAGTATTCATCATTAGTATCATAAGCAGTAGTTAATGATAGTAACTATATTTCCTACCCAGACGAAGGCCCACTGATGCTCTTGTTGAGTGTGATTGCAAGAAAGTAGCAGAATAGGTTACACCCGCAGCAATTTCAAACAGAATAAGTTATATATAAGTTATATCCGCAGCAGTTTCTGAGTTAAAGTCTCAACGTAAATTAACAAAGTGAAGGCACATAGGTTAACCGTTGCGGACATCAATATATATATATACGTATACATATAAAGATAAGCTTTGGTTTGGATGCACAAATCTGATGTTAATATGGCTGCAGAAACAACAGCATAGGTAACAAAAGAGCAGACAGTTATCAGTAGATATCAGCATTGCTTCTTATAGCGGAAACTGGCATCCCGCCACTTACGACTACGTCGAGGGTTCCAGTTGATCCGATCAACGGAACAACCTGCAGGTGAAATTAACGTGCAAGTGGCTGAGCA
>NC_068988.1:87981991-87984155 GCF_001194135.2 Octopus bimaculoides
ACTCGTACCCTTAATGTAGTTCTCAGGGAAATTCAGCGTGACACAGAGTGTGACAAGGCCGGCCCGCCAGGTGAGTGAACTGGAGCAGCGTGAAATAGGGTCTCTATAACAGAAACAACTGTTAGCTAATGAGAGTCTCTATTTATTGATATCACACTTTGTACTCTCACAAGTGCAGAGTATACCGAGTTCCAATAACTGGTTATTAGCATGGCTATGCCCAAGCGAAATCATAATGTATTTGTGTATGTGTGTGTGTGTGTGTATGCGCGTGTGTGTGTGAGTGTGTGTGTGCGTGTATGTATGTAAGTATGTATGTATGCATGTGTGTGTATGTATGTGTGTATGTGTGTACGTATGTAAGTATGTATGTATGCGTGTGTGTGTGTGTATGTATGTATGTATGCATGTATGTATGTATATATGTTTGTTTGCTTGTGTGTATGTCTGCATTGCGTGTCTTTGTGTTAGTCCTCACACCATTTGACAGCCAAGTTTTAAAAAAAGAAGGAGTACTTTGGTCGATTTGTTTGACTAAACCCTTCAATGCCTTACACTAGTATGGCTGCAGTCCAACGACTGAAACAAGTAAAAGAATAAAAAAATGAAAAATAAAAAAAAAACCCATCAGTAGAAGGTGTGATACTGTGGAGTCGCAGCAATCGTAACAGTATCTTTGCTGGATTCACAACCTACGAGTTCATTCATCTACCACTTTAACAACTCTGCTGTTTTCGCCAATAAACTATCAATTTCTAACATATAACTACACACCCCGATCCTCGCCACTCATATACCCATACAGAAAAATACAAAGTAAAACGAACAAATGAATAAATAAATAATTTCTATAAATAAAACGAAATCAGAAAACATCTCGCAAACCACAGAACCACAACCCACATACCAGCACAAACCACTTACCCACAACCAATACAACTAGCAAGCAAACGAAGTCACCGTCTCTCTTTATGGCTTATTGCTCTTACTTCTCCCCTCATTCGTGCTGTTTGAATTATTTTTCGCCTTCCAGAAGTAATCTATTTTCCCCTGCTTGTATATCAACTGCAGATGATTAAGAATAATTAGGAATGACATAAAGTCTCCGAAAATGTTGTAACTTAGCACGGATATTCAGGGAACGATGCGTGTAACATGAGAAGTGGAAACAAAAATGGTCGGTTTTTAGCTCACAGTGAAAAATGGTTCCGTTATCACGTAGAAACAGTTGAATGTTGTAAAAATCATCATTGGAAATAGGATTCTGACCTTGAATAAACAATTATTCAAAATAAGTAATCTAATACGCTGCTGTTTCCCGCCAAAAAGAAAAAAAAAGTAGAAAGAGACAGAGAAGCAAGAACAAAACAAGGCAAACAAAAATAGCAATAAAGCAATGAGACATCAGACAAATTTTTTTTTATTCCCAAAATTACGTGAAAATCAAACAACAATAATCCGCCATATTGTTCCATTGTTTTTTTCCCCTTTTTTATCTATTATTAACGTGTTTTGTGTATGGTTTTCTGTAGATGTGTATGTGAATGTGTATGGTATGCACATTCGTATGTCTGCATGTGTAAGTGTGTGTATGTGTAGGTGTGTGTGTGTCTGTGTGTTTATTCGTGTATTTCCGAGTTTATTGTACGTGAATTTGTGTAGGTGTTTTCATATGTATGCATACATGTATGAACGTATGTATATGCGTATGCATGTGTCTAGTTACGTGTGTGTGTGTGTACGTGTTTATGTGTGTTTGTGAGCTTAAGGTGTATGTGTCTAGTTACGTGTGTGTGTGTGTGTGTGTACGTGTTTATGTGTGTTTGTGAGTTTAAGGTGTATGTGTCCGAGTGTGCTTGTGTACAAATCTGGGTTTCTATGCCTGTGTCTTGACAGGTATGTGTGTTTGTCTGAGTGCGCGTGTGAATATCTGTTTGTGTGTATGTGTATGTGTGTGCATTTGTTTGTTTGTGTGTATGTGTGTGTGTGTGTATGTATTTATGCGTGTGCAAATGGATGTGTATGTGGGTGTGTCTGTACATGTGTATTTAAAGCTTCTTGTAACATATCTGTAAGTCTGTATGAATAGTTAACAGTTGTGTCTGAGAAGCAGAACCCGAATGGTTGTTCTTTAGCTGAGAGGTATATATATATATATATATAT
>NC_068988.1:87985079-87986444 GCF_001194135.2 Octopus bimaculoides
TATATATATATATGTAAATATACATACATATATACGTATATATGCATATATTCGCATAAGTACCATATCCAAACCTTGAATCTATATCTAAACCGTCTACATATATATGCATATAGAGACAGGCACACAGACACACATATATTTGTTTACATGTCGAAGCGTGTGTATGTGCGAGCATGTGTGGATGTACTTTATGTATGGTCGTATGTATATCGTGTGTGAATTTATTGTTTTGTTTGTGCTGTTCTTATTACTACTTATTTTGAATGGTAATTATCTACAAACAATATCAGCAAATAAAAACACTATAGTCACAGTTTATGTAGACAAACATTCCCATATACAATCATGCATAAAGACACATAAGTATATATGCATGCACCCACAGACAGACAGACACACACACATACACATATAAACACACACGCATATATGTTTACACATATATTTATATATGTATATATATATGTTTACGCATATATATATATATTTATATACATACATACATACATACATACATACATACATAAATTACACATACATGCATTCATATATACCTTTCCCCCACACATATGTATACATGCATATTAATTAGCGTACATAACTACATGCATATGCATGTACATATAAAGGTACGCTGAAAAACACAATTATACAATACATATATGCATGTATGGAAGTATGTATGTATGTATGTATGTATGTATGTATGTATGTATGTATGTGTATTTGTGTGTGTGTACATGTGTGCGTACGTTGTCATAGTTCATTAGTGTGTTTTCAACCTCATGGTGCGGTGTGGCTTTCCTTTATCTCCGCTATCGATACATATAGGAAGGCCAATATATCTCTACTGTATATATAAACACATAAACATGCATATAAATACGCGCATATACACAAGCTCCCACACATTGAAACATATGCAAGTACATATGTACGTACGATAAAAGGCACTAGGCATTGACTTATATATATATATATATATATATAGACTTACTTGTAAAATAGGACGTGTGCGTTCAATAATGTAATAATACAAAGAATATATATACATGTATACACACATATATGTACATACTTACATCTACATGTGTATATACATGCATATCAGGGTACAGGACGTTAGAACAATAAACTACAGACAACGGAACGAACACATAGGAAAACGGAAAGCCCTTATGCTTACTTGCATACACGCATAACTACATACATACATACACATACACACATACATGTATACATACATACATACATACATACTCACATACATACATGCATAGATGCATCCGTGCCTTAATACATATATGCATACTTACCAACATACATACTTGCACACACACACACACACACACACACACACAC
>NC_068988.1:87986610-87987657 GCF_001194135.2 Octopus bimaculoides
ATATATGTGTATACATGAAAGTATGTATATGAATATAAATGTTGTTTACGTATGTATGCATGTATGTAAATATGTATATACATATGTATGTGAGTATGTATATACTTAAGTGTGTATATGTATGTAAATACGTATATAAGTAAGTATATATATGTATGTAAATGTGTATATATGTATATACGTCAGTGTATATATGTATGTCAATATGTATACACATGTTTGTAAGCATGTATGTCTGTACGTAAGTATGTATATGTATTTATATACAAGTACATATATGCAAGTACATATGTACATATGTACGTATATACCTATGTATGTATGTATGTATGTATGTATGTATGTATGTATGTGTCCGTTTGTATATGTATTTATTTGTGTACATATAGACACAGGAATATATAGACAGTGTTAATTAACTGATTTCTGTCTTGAGCACGTGACTTTGGTCATTTATTTTTAACGCCGACGTCGTCCCCTCCCCCAGTTTTCTTCGCTCCCCCTCTACCTCCCCTTCCCTCTCAACATCATCACTGTCATAAACACTACTAACACCATCACCATCATCATCAGCATCATCGTCGTCATCATCGGCGCCTCCTCCTCCTCCTCCTCCACAACATCATCATCGTGGTGGTGGTCGTCGTCACCATCGTCATCGTCGTCGTCATCCTTATCATCATCATCATCGCTATCATCATCATCATCATAGCCATCATTCAGTCTATTAGAAATATCCGCGAAATGCGCCTCAAATCGCAAACTACCGACATAGAATAGGAAGACGTATTAGACTACTTACTAACGGTGGGATGAAGTCGAAAGATGGTCACGGCTGGAGCGCCTATGATCATAAATCTATCAATCAGAACTGATTTGGCGTATACATACATACTTGCATGCATCTATATACACACACGTATACATACATATATATAAACATAACTATCTATCTATCTATCTATCTATCTATCTATCTATCTATCTATCTATCTATCTATCTATCTATCTATCTATCTATCTATCTATCTATCTATCTATCTATCT
>NC_068988.1:87988558-87989784 GCF_001194135.2 Octopus bimaculoides
ATATATATATATATATATATGATATATAATCCCATGTGTAATTCGGTGTGTCTGTACATTTCTTGTGATTAGCTGTATACGCTGCTTTTAGCTAGCAATGTGGTAAGATAAGTTGTTTCAGTGTATTTAGAAACATATAAACCTACTATGAGACCTTTAACTCACTAGTTAGGTCTTACGCTTCAGGAAGCCACCTAGAAGAAAACAGGATACTGGGACTGCATCCATTTATGCACTTCGAAATGCAAGTAGGACAAAAGGTCAAACAAAATTTATTATTAGTATAATTGGTAGCGCATTATATAGTGTGCGTAGCATCATCTGTTTCGGTTCTCTACATTCTGCGTTGAAATACTGCCGAGAGCAAATTTTGTCCTCTATCATTTTAGGATCGATAAAAATAAAAAAAAACTCATTTAAGTTCGTCGTTCGATGGCATCGGCTACGTCCCATCACAACACAGAATTACGGGCATTTCCCTTAAATTCGAAACAATATTATCAACATGTCTATCTTAAATTTCGTGGCGGTCGATCGACCGAATCGATTAAGCATCAAACAAAATGCTATACGGCATTTTGTTCCAGCTCAATATTGGTTCCGTATACGCCGGGGTCATCTTTGCCTTTTATTTCTGATTTGATAAAGTAAGAGTTTCGACTAGCAGCATAAGGGATGGAAATTTCAAAGGAGAAGATTGATGTCAATGATCGCAACACATGACTGGTACGTTATTTTATCGACCTTGTAACGGGTGAAAGGTTAGAGTTTCAGGATGATTCGAACTCAGAATGTAGAGAGCCGGAATAAACATCGGAAGGCAGTTTGTTCAGCGCTTTATAAATTCTTTATAAGTTCTTTCAAGTCAATACTACAAATAAGAATGGTTTCAAATTTTAGAGCAAGAAGGGTGATTTTGAGGGGAGGGGGTCAGTCGATACCAGCGACCTCAGTACTTGTCTGGTACTTTTATTTTATCGACTCCGAAGATAAAATACAAAGTTTGATCTTGGCAGTTTTTCGGAAGGAAAAATATCGTAAATAGCCGAAAGGAATGCCATAAACTATTTTGTCAAACGCTTTACCAATTCTGTCAATCCAAATGCAAAACATTCATTCCTCTTGACCCAGCTTTAGACTCGGATGCAACTCGTATAAATTACAGCAAAACCAAAACATAATAATAATAATAATAATAATAATAATAATAATAATAATAATCCTTT
>NC_068988.1:87989794-87991146 GCF_001194135.2 Octopus bimaculoides
ATAATAATAATAATAATAATAATAATAATAATAATCCTTTTTACTCATATCGCAAGGCCTGGAATTTAGGGGAAGACGACTAGCCGTCTAAATCGACTCCAGTGCGTAAATGGTACTTATTTTATCGACTTCGAAAGTCGACCTCGGCGGAATTTACTGAAGAAGATGAAGGCGACGACGATGATGATGATGATAGAAGAAGAAGAAGAAGAAGAAGAAGAAGAAGAAGAAGAAGAAGAAGAAGAAGAAGAAGAAGAAGAAGAAGAATGATAAAATTATACGAAATCTCAAGTACTTTTCAATTAAGACCATTTGATACCCCACATATATTCTTTGCTTTTCCTTCAAAATATTATAATTCAATACTAAATAAATAGTTTTAATACATTCGTTATACCATGAGTATTTTTAAAAACTATCGTTTAAATCTAAATAACTAAGTGTTTGATAAAAGGTACAAGATAAGCAAATACAGAGAAGCAGGGCGCAAGAGAATATAAGTAAAACTAAAACAATACAAAAAAATGAAAAACACAACAAAACAAAAGATGACATACCTGATGGGTTCGTGTGCGCCACATAGTAACTGTTTTTTCTGGAAAGAACTCTCTCTCTCTCTATACCATTAACTCTCTCTCTCTCTGATTCTTTCAATATTTCCCTGTGATTCTCTATCATTTAGCTTTTCATTACTACTCAATCTCGTACTCATACTGTCTCGTTCTTACAATATCGTAGAAAGTAAGAAGATAGAAAGACAATTCAGATCTTACCAAATATACCCACCGCCACAAAACAGTGAAAAGGGGAAAAAACAAACAACGACCAAAAATATGCACAAAAAAAAATAAATAATAGCAACAGAATCACTGAAATCCAACATTAAAAACAACAACAAAAACAAACGAAACAAAACGGGACCAGCAGAGATGAAAGACGGGAAAAATGGCAGCTGCAATTGGTTGATTCTGGACTTTGCAATTGATGAAGTTAGACAACAATACTGGAGGGTGGGATGTCTTTATGCAAAAGTCCAGATGGATAAATACGTACCCAGCTACAAACCTACCTACATACCTACTTATGTATAATTAAATAGATAGAAACTAGGATTTATACTTCCTGGAGACAGAACAACAAACGTGTATGCGTTTATAAAGTACGAGTATATGTGCATGTATTAAACGTAACTGGTCCGGGAACGCTTTAATACCAGTTCGTATACGTGCATGTATGAATGAATGTTTGTACGTACGTATGCATGTGTATGTGTGTGTGTGTGTGTGTGTGTGTGTGTGTATACATGTATATATATATATGTATATATATATGTATATATATATATATATACA
>NC_068988.1:87991324-87995008 GCF_001194135.2 Octopus bimaculoides
TATATATATTCTATACTTTTATTCTTTTACTTGTTTCAGTAATCTGATTGTGGTCATGCTGGAGCACCGCCTTTAGTCGAGGAAATCGACCCCAGGACTTATTCTATCAATCTCTTTTCCGAACCTTCAAGTTAGGGGGACGTAAACACACCAACATTGGTTGCCAAGCGAAATACATATATGCATATATACAAAAGTACGTACATAAATATAGCTATATAATATGTGTATGTGTATATGTCGGTGTGTGTGTGTTTATGCTTTTGTATGTGTATGCGTGTATGCGCGTGCACACACATGTATACTCGCATAAAGATATCCATCTATGATGCATACACAATTACATACATATTACAAATACTCTAAGCACAACACACGCATGCATTCACGCACACACACACATCTATCCATGTATACAAATGACAGAAATATGTCTATAGAAATGGGCAGAAAATTGTAACAACCAGCTTTATATCGGGTCCAATTTTTGAATTCGTTAACATTGATTTGTTCGTGTATTGAATTCCTTCAAAGATTCTAGCTCTCCTGCAACCTCTTATCTGTTCTAAATGGCAAATACTCTGATTATCTTGTCATGTGAGATTGTGTATGGCAGATTGTTGATACGTATGGTTGCATATGGTTGAATGTAGTAGTGTGTATAATAGTGTATGCATGTTTGTGTGTGTGTGTGTGTGTGTTTTATATGACTATGCATTTTTGCGCACACGTCTGTGAGCGTGTACGTGTATGTGCATGTGTGCGCGCGCGCGTATGTGCGAGAGAGTGAGAAGGAGAGAAAGATAAAGAGAGGGAGAGAGAGAGAGAGAGAGCCAATTGTATGCATAGGTATGAAGCTGCAGATGTATGTATAAGGGGTTGCATACAGATACATACATAAATATATATACATGTATGCATACATACATACATAGCCGCTTATAATAAAAAGTAGTACAGATGGAATGTTCCAGTGAAGACCTTAATAAAATATAAGAACAATAGACCCGATATAATGATTTGGGATTGAGAAGAGAAACTGTGCACAGTTGTGGAAATTAGCTGCCCAGCGGATGCTGACGTAAAGCTGAAGAACAGTGAAAAAAAGAACACCTATGCTGAACTATTAACAAATCCGAAATTACACTATCCAGATTACAAGTTCAGGTTTATACATGTAATTATTGGGGCTCTGAGATATGAAGCACACTGCCTAAATACAAATCTTGAGAAATTAGGCTTCTGAAAATCAGAAAGGAGAAAGCTATTTCGAAGACTACAGTTCCAACCCATCACTGGGACGGTAAAAATCTGTAAAACTTTCCAGAAGTTTATCATTTAAATATATATGAGCATGTCTAGATATGCAGCTATATGTATGAGAATACATAGATAAAGCAAAACATACAAATCTGCACATATACATACATGTATACAAACAAAATTACCCTGTTGTTGATGTTGAAATTCCAATGAAGGAGGTGGACTGTAGGTTAGGAACCGGTTCTTTCTCTATTGGAAAGAAATCTTGAAATAAAACAGAACAATGATATGCATATATACATGCATACAAACCTACGTACATGCAAACTTTCAGCTTCGTACCTATTATTATTGGAGCAACAAAATACATACAAACCCGCCGTGTACGCAGACAACTCCCAAATTAAAAAGAGAAAGAGGACATACATACATGCATACATAATACTTAAATATATACATATATATCCATACATGCATAGATACTTGCATACATACATACATACCTACATACATACATACATTCATGGATACATGCATCCATACATATATATATATATATATATATATATATATACACATACATACATACATACATATATACATACATGCAGACAGACATACATACATACAAACAGACAGACAGACTCTACCTAAGAAGAAATGAAGGTGGTAGAGTCCTGAGATCAGTGCAGACAGCCTTCGAATGCCGTATGGTATCACTCAGGCAGCACCTGCTAAACAACAGCAGCAAAAATAGATATATTAATACAATGCTGAAAAGTGAAGTGAGCAACATTGTACGAGTTGGCAGTAAACTCCTCAAGAATCACTCTCTTCTTAATGATCTCATACACAGCTCCAAAACAGCTGGGCATACAAAAAAAAAAAAAAGATCATGCATGGGTATGTTGCCCGGAAGTTTCAAGAAGACAGTAGAACTGACACGAAGCGCAGACTCTCTTAGACACAAGACCGCAACATCACATCACACTTTGAAGGCTATGCGTTTGTAATCCATGAACAGGAGATTACATGGTGAACAAGAGAGACAGTGACGCTCTTGTAATCCCAAGGTGCAACCGCATGTGTAGGCTATGTCAAGTTTCTGTGGAAGGCATCACGCATGCGATTAGCAGCTGTCCCAAAATGTCGTCACGGTACTACCTCCCTATGCGGCACGATGTTGCTAAAACAATTTACAATGGCATCCGCAAAAATGACTGTCCTGAAATAAACTTAGAAAATCCCTCTGTTATGGAATACATACATAAACACGAACCCAAGGAATACTGGTGGAATATTCCCATCAAAACTTCTCTCAAATGTAAACATAACAGGCCGGATATTGTCGTTTGGGACAGAGTGCAGATATATGTATCGTCATAGAGGTTAGCTGCCCTGCAGATATAAACATCTCTTTGAAAATCAAAGAAAAAGAGGATAGCTTTGGACAACTGCTTCGAATCCTCCAGCTTCTATATACCCAGACCATAAATTCTTATTCATACCAATAATAATTGGATCGCTAGGTTTTGTTAGTAAATACTTAATGGGAAAGCTGAATAAACTAGGATTTTCAGAAAGAGAAATCGACCGGCTGATTCGTACATAACAAGTCCAATCTGTGAGTGGAAGGGTAAAAATGTGCAAGACTTTTCTCAAGTTCCAAATGTGAATTTGTCTGTGTTTACATCCCAAAGATGGAACCTTATATCTTTGTTGGAAACCGACTCCCTCCTTAGGGGAAGATTTATAATAATTAAAAAATAGAAGGGACATACACATATACATACATACATACTTACATACAAACATATATACATACATACATACATACATACATACACACATACATACATATATATACATACTTACATACATACATATACACTTAGGACGGATATTGTTTTGGGGACAGACAAGAAAAATCATGCACATCAGCTATCCTGCTGAAGTGAATATTGCTTCGAAAATCAAAGAGAAAGAGGATTACCACAGGCAAATGCTTCAAAACCTCCATTTTCCATATCCAGATTATAAATTCACATTTATACCAATAATAATAGGAGCTTTTAGTTTTGCAAATAAATGCCAAATTGGTAATCAGTATAAGCTGATTTAACTCACACGTTGCAAATACAATCTATAAGCAGAACAGTAAAAATATGCAAGACTTTTCTCAAGTTTAAAATGTGAAATTGGTTTTACCTACATTTTATCGATGGAGCATTGTAGATTTGTTAGAATCCAGCTCCATTTTTTACAGATAGATTACAAACTAAAGATAGAAGAGAACACACATACATATATACACGCATATAAATATACAGATATATAAAATATATGTATGTATATCTATCTATCTATCTATCTATCTATCTATCTATCTATCTATCTATCTATCTATCTATCTATCTATCT
>NC_068988.1:87995326-87996593 GCF_001194135.2 Octopus bimaculoides
TAATTATGTGGAGAATGGAGAATGGAGAAACAAACACAAGAAGAAACAAGTCAATTGGGCTAGTTAGCCATTGATTTAATTATGTGGAGATTATATAATGAGTCATTTACGATCGTTTCAATGTGCCAATTGGTTTGGCAGATCTCTTCAGAATGTTGAGGTGTATGTTAGAGTTCATAGTGTGAGAGATGCAGGAGAAACAGTTAGTTTCTTGTAATGCATATAGTAATGCATATAGTAATGCATATAGTATATAGTATATAGTAATACATATAGTATATGTATATAGTATATAGTAATGCATATAGTGGTATAAAAAGAGAGTTAGGTAAAGTTAGTCTTAGATTTTAGTTGAAGTTGTGTTAATAGTCTTTCTGCAAAGGAGAGGTAGGGTGGGTGCTGTTTAAGCTCGTAGTTCCAATCTTAATCAGACGCATTTCGCACGTGGTTGTTTTTAGAATTCAGGCGTGTGTCTTTTACTTTTAGCACCGGCGGTGTTAGTAAAGGGGAGTAAATCTAAGTTTTGGTGAAGAGGAAGCTAACTCTGACCTTATTAATATTTAATTATAATTAATTGTACATAGAAAAGGAAAATTCTTTTTTACATATTTAATTTTACTTAGAAAGTGGAATGTATTACATACTTAATTATACTTAGAAAATGAATATTTCGTAGTGTGTAAACAAATTCGTTTATGTTCATATCTTTTGTTTAAGAGATGCTTTCTAGCCGTTAAGATTTTGAGGCGTTGCCTATATATATATATATATGTATGTGTGTATATATATATATTGCTGACCTAATCTACATCACTACATAATCTGTCTTACCAAAAACTAGCCCAACAATCACCTATGACGTCATGAATGATTATTTCATTTACCTGCCCTGTCCCATCTATTTCTTTCATTCCTCCTCCTCCTCCTCCTCCTCCATTCTTGTCGTTGTCGTTGCCGTTACTACCATCAACTGCAGCATCAGCAGCATCACTGCTAACATATAACCCCCAACAACAGAAACAACAGCACCCGTCACAACAGCAACAGCAGCCCCAACATTAACAACAGCAACATCAACAACAATAATAATAGTAATAATAATATTTATAAAAATCTTCCTTTTCATCATGGTCGTCATCTTGAGCATTGTCATGAACATGATAACCATATTCACACTTAGGCTCACATATATACACAAATGTGTATACATACATACATGCATACATAATACATATACATATATACATACATACATATATATATTTAT
>NC_068988.1:87996603-87996972 GCF_001194135.2 Octopus bimaculoides
ATAATAATAATAATAATAATAACAAAAACAACTATTATAGTAATAACAACGTGGACGATATTGATAGGAGCAATAACTACGGGGGTGATGTTGACGCTGATGATAGTGATGATGTGTTCAAAATCTAAACGTCTATTAATGGAATGTTTCTATTTGAGAAGAATAAAAAAAAAAACTTGATGCGTTTTTAAATTTTTTTTTATTTATTTTATTCTTCCATTTTATATCTATTATTTTTTCTTTTCAGATTGTCTCTCTTTTGAGAGTCATTTGTGTGAAAATATTTCTCATTAATTCCACTTGAATATATGCCAATGTATCCTGGTCTACCCAAACACACACACACACACACACACACACACACACACA
>NC_068988.1:87997058-87997356 GCF_001194135.2 Octopus bimaculoides
TATATATATATATATATATATATATATGTATCTGATTATGTATACACTCAGAATTCAATTAAATTCATCCATGTTTATATATATTCACGCACACATACTCACACGCATACTCACACGCACACACACACACACGTTCACACACACACACACATATGAATATGTACATACGAATATGTACATATATATATATACATATATGAATATATATACATACGTGTGTGTGTGTTTTATGTTCAGGGTATTTCTAATATATATGCAATTTTGTATGCATGATAGATGGATAAGTGAATGAATATAT
>NC_068988.1:87998016-87998562 GCF_001194135.2 Octopus bimaculoides
TGTGTGTGTGTGTGTGTGTGTGTGTGTGTGTCTGCATGTATATATGTATATATATATATATATATATATATATATATCACATATATATACAGGGATTTTCATGCTGAACTACTTGGCAAAATTGTTAATTATTAATTATATTATTAATTGACGATTCCCTGCCCTTATTCTTGTATATATCACACATATATATATATACCACATATGGTGACGGTGAGCAAACCAAAACTTCGAAGTTACTGTTAACCTTTTTCTTTCAAAATATATGTACTCGACAAAACATTTTTTAGTAATACTTAAGTTTAATGTGAAATTATTTTTATATAGACTTAGTCAGGTGTTAAGATTTTGCATACCAATACATTAATATGTACTTATGTATATACTACATGTGTACATATATCATTTATCTTTTTCTTTTACCTGTTTCAGTGATTAAATCATGGCCATGCTGGGGTAATGCTTTCTAGTCGAGCGAATGGACGCCAGTACCTAAACGTAAACTCATAAACATTAATTGTATACACACACACACACACACACACA
>NC_068988.1:87998572-87999539 GCF_001194135.2 Octopus bimaculoides
AAAACGATAAAAGTACTGGTGAGATGTAAATATTATTTAATAAATACAATATGTAGCTTTATGTACTACTATTCGTTTCATGTGCTGAGAACATGCTAAATATTGCTTTATAACACATCTGGTGTTCCAGCACAATCATCAGATACTGCTCACATGGCATAACGAACTGATGATTGTGCTGGGACACCAGATATGTTTGGAATATATACATAATGACGACGACAGATATTACTACATCCACCATTGCCGCCGCCGCCGCCGCTGCCGCGGCCACCACGACCACCACGACCACCACCGTTACCAATGAGTCAAAGAGCTGTTCAGTTAACCTACTGAAAATAGCAGTGAAGTTTGCCTCGAATGAAACATTAGTTTAAAGACCAAACGGGCGTGCACACAGAAACACATGCACCACACACACACACACACACACACACACACACACACACACACACACACACACACACACACACACACACACACACACACACACACGTAATCATATTCTCTTTGATACACTTTCTGAATAAATGATGTAACCATCAGCTGGATTAAGATCAGCCTGGGGTTAAAATTTAACAGCAACAACAACAGCAGACAAGGCCGAAACACAGCAGTAACAACAAGGGGAGCAACAACAAGAAAAGAGCAACAACAACAGTGAAATCAGCAAAATTGGCAACAACAACAACAACAACAACAACAACAACAACCACAACATCATTGACAATAGCAGCAGCAGCAGCAATATTGTGAAGAATTAAGAAAATATATTATTCAGAAATCCAATAATACTATAATTATCTGAATATAGACTCGTATTTATAGTGGACCGTGGATGATGGAGATATGATAACGATGATGATGTGAGGGTGGTGGCTGTGGTGACGATGACGATGGGGATGCTGCTGGTGCTGTGGTTATGGTTGTTGTTGGGGGTGGTGGTGGTGGTGATGGTGGTGGTGGT
>NC_068988.1:87999917-88000751 GCF_001194135.2 Octopus bimaculoides
GGTAGTGGTAGTGGTGGTAGTTGTTGTGGTGTTAGTAGTGGTAGAAGCGGTGTTGATGGTGGTGGTGGTGGTGGTGGTGATGACAATGTTGAGGAGATCGGTGGTAGTGGTAGTGATGACGATGATGACAATGATGATGATGAAAGGGAATGAGGGTGGCTGAATGATAGTGAATGTGATGACAATGATTGTGATGATGATGGTGATGCTACTGCTGCTGTTGCTGATAGTTGCAGCTGGCTTTCGACGTTGCTCTGATTAATGTTTTTAGAGAGGAAGAGGAAGAGGAGAAAGGGGAGGAAGAGGAGGGCGAGAGAGATAGAGAAAGACAGAGGAAGTAATCCTTTGCTAATTTTGTAGACAATTTAACTGTGGGTTGGTCGGTTAGTTGGTTAGTTTGTGTGTGTGTGTGTGTGTGTGTGTGTGTTCTTTAAACTTATGTTTCATTCGAGGCAAACTTCACTGTTATTCCCACCAGGTTAACTGAATGACCACCACTCCTTGTTGGGGATACAATCCATCTGTATATGTGTGTATGTATGTATGTCTGTATGTATATATGTATAGGTATATGTATTTACATATACATGCATATGTAAGTATATATATATATATAAGCAATATATGAGTATATGCATATATATGTACATGTATGTATATACGTTCATCTACATGTACATATAGATACATAACTAGGTACATGACGTGGCAAAAGAACAAGGACAAAATGGTAAACAAGGTGCAACAAACAAGCAGGCCACATAGAAACATCCCCTTCATCAGCTGCCACCATTAAAACTCTAGTGTTTCGAAGAATTATATATATATATATTT
>NC_068988.1:88001198-88004662 GCF_001194135.2 Octopus bimaculoides
TATATACATGCATTTATATGTGTTAATTTATGCAAAAGGGAGTGCTCCAGCATGGCCGCAATCAAATGACTGAAACAAATAAAAGAAAAGAATATATGTATGTGTACGTCCACATGAATCTATGTATCTATCTATTTCTTTTGTCTCCTTCGCTCTCCGTCTGTCTGTTTATCTGTTGTCTGTCAGAAAAACAGATCGCAAGAAAGCACATTTTCATATACTAACAAGGGAAATAACCGCCTCACAGCGAAGCTAGAATACTATACTAGACTAGCTTCGTTTGAAAATTACAAACTCACTAGTAGTGACTACTCCATCGTTGGACGGTTTGGCCGAATCCTGACAGTCAGTGTATTTAGTTACCATATGAATCTATAGCTGATTCAGCAAAATGCTAATATGAAAATTATAAAAAAAACGAAGGCAGCTATATTCAATATAAAAATGTGCTCTCTTGCGTCTCTAAGGGATTTTAAACTATTTCTGGCAATATATGTGTTACCCTGCACCTTCTGTCAGAATTAGTGATAACTGAATTGTCCCGTTCTGGTTTATATTGCGTTTAGCTGAAAACAGTTACTTTCTTCATTGTTCACATTCCTGCAGTCTCATCTTTTAGTGGCTTGTACACCTGCAAGCATTGTTGTTGCTGGCACTCCGTCGCTTACGGCATCGAGTGTTCCAGTTGATCCGGTCAACGGACCAGCCTGCTCGTGAAATTAACGTGCAAGTGGCTGAGCACTCCACAGACACGTGTATCCTTAATGTAGTTCTCGGAGATATTCAGCGTGACACAGTATGACAAGGCTGATCCTTTGAATTACCGCGATCCTATGGCCGCGAATCCGCTGCCTTAACCACTGGGCCATTGTGCCTCCACACCTGAAAGCATATACATACACTAAAAGATTAAGTTATCTTTTCGAGCTCTTCGTCATACACTTGTATGGTGATATCTATAATCTTGATTTTCTTCATCAGTTCGTCAACCACAGCAATGTCTGGTCTCCGAGCATTAATCGATGAATCACACTGGATTGTAAAATCCCACAAGAGCTTATACTCATTTTACTCGGTGACACCCTCTGGTTTATACTTGTACCCTTTCAATGTCCTTTCAAAACCGTACTTATCATCATTATTACTTATTCAGTTAACTTCTGATTTATCTACGTCCTCTCTCAGCTCTATCCCACAGCTTAGAGACGTCAGGTCTTCTTCAACACATGACCTGCTCCAAGTATTGCTGCCAAGTGAATACTTCCTAAGAAGTTTGGTACTTGCAGCTTTTGATGTCAGAATATTACTCTCTTTGAGATGGCCCCAAGTGCACCGACCGCAATAGGTACCACATTCACTTTTGAGATTCTTACACTTCCAGTCCTAGATTTTGATTCTCCTCGACTTCCTCATCTTATGTCTTAACAATATTCTGCTCTACAGGTATAGCAACATTGATGAAGATCCATTCTTTGGAATCTTTCATTCTTACCGCAAATATTCATAGAGTAATTGCGATTGATAGCGTATTCATGAACGTAGTTGAAAGGACTTTCAAGGTTCAAGTTCGCTGCGAGGTAGGCTGTGTCACTGTCGCATGTACTGACGGAATTTCATTTTCAGATGATATGCAGTGATGTATATGCTCTTTGTAGTTTATAATGATTTATTGTGGAGAGATTGGGGTCAAAGGTAGAACACACATAATACTTTACAGAATTTAGTGTCATCTCTTTAAGTTTTGATTTCAAATTACGCTGGAGTTACTTTGTTATACTTCCGTAGTTACTAAAATTAGATGATGCTGATAATGATGATGATTGTGGTCATAATGGTGATGACGGTAACGATGGAGATGGTGGCACTGTGTCGATGTTAATTACATTGCACGAGATCTAACTACTATAGCATCAAAAAGGTTTTAACTTTGTACCGATGTTAGAAATTATTATTATTTGACCGTATGTTTCTCGATTCGATTTGTGGCTGTCACTCATGTTACAAGATGTATATCCACCACACGAAAGTGGTATATATATATAAACGCAAATATTCACAACGTGCGACATTCATACATACATCCGCACGCATACACACAAGCATATACATGCACACATATACACACTAGAAGACATACAGACGCACACCCACAGACATACCCACCTAAGCATATTTATACAAAAATATACACACTGGAAGGTATACACATACATACATCAGCATATATATACGCAAATATACACATTGCTAAACATATGCTCGCACAGCCACAAACATACACACATGAGCACATATAAACAAAATTAACACTCTACCAGACATACACACCTGCAACTGCACACAGACATGTAAAGCATAGACACAAACAATTATACACACTGCAGGACGTATACATATAGCTACACATATACACACGAGCATAAGCATACACATACACACACAAGCATATACAAATATACGCACGCAGACTTATACACGCTCAGTTACATAAGCACATACGTAGATAAATATACGTACAACTACACACATACGCATATAAAGACACATAGATACATGCAAATACACACGCACAAACATGCACGCACTCAGACACACAAGCTCACACATATATACACAACTTCACACACATGCTTACTCGCATTTTCACATAATTACTAAACAACAGCTATAACAACATTTACGACAACAGTCACACCAAAAACCCCTGCCATATCTCAAGAGTTGTCACGTTACATTATTCCATAAATAACTGTGCTATAAATCTACTTCCGGAAACAGCAATTATGCAGCAACAGTGGCTGCAGCAATAAAATAAACATTAAGAACAAGCATAGCAAAAAGCAACAAGATGAGGAAAAACAAAACAAAAAACAACAACAACAACAGCTGCATCAACAATTGAAATCTGGACCAAAAGAGAAAGATATATTTTTATCCTGCATCCTCATGACGTCACGACGCTAAATTTTGGCTCGGTTCTTCATGAGAAAGCGAAACGTACAGAGAACAAAACGTCTGTCAGATGGAGTTTCGCTGTAATGGCGGACTGTTGTTTATCTGACAACATGGCTGACTTTGCATTAAATGAGTTTTCTTTCGCCTGCCAACAAAACAAACGGTCAGCAAACACACAAACACACACGCACACACACACATACACGCACACAGACGCACACACACGCACACACACATACTCAGAAAACACGAAACACAAAAAACAAATAGGTAATAAGAAATAAATAGAAAAACAACAGGACTTGGACGTTAAAATAAGAAAAAGGAAAAAAAAAATGCAGAAAAGTTTTGTCTTTATCTTTCTCTCTTTCCCTGCTCTCCCTCTGTCTCTATATATCTCTCTTTCCTTGTTATCTTTCTCTCTCTCCCCTTCTCTCTCTATCTCTATGCTCTTTTTCAACAATGATGTACACATACATATATGTTGATTTGTATATATATATATACAT
>NC_068988.1:88005143-88011280 GCF_001194135.2 Octopus bimaculoides
AAAGATTTACAACCAAAAGCCCTACCATACATCTGCGCACACAACCCTCTTAACAATGAAACCTTCCACATCATCCTCCAAAACATTCCCCTACTAAAAAGGGACCACACAATGAATTTTATTCTCCAAACCCACACCATCATAAAAAGCATGAGAGAACCCAAATCTAGGAAAAGTCCCCTAACACAAACCCGAATACGCACAACAACAACAACACTGAAGCCGTCAGTAAAAAAATGCGGAAGACCCAACTGTGGGATATGCGTCAATCTAATTGAGGGATCAGAGTTCTCTTTCAAACAGGGTCAACGTTTCACAGTGAAGAGCAACTTCACATATGCTTCAGAGAACCCGATATACGTATTAACCTGCTCTGGGTGTCGAAAGCAATACTTAGGCCAAACAAAAACAGTCTACGTCAAAGGATGGCTCTGCACAGATCCCAGATCAAAATTCTGAAAAACAGAAAAATAGCATTCAGCAAGCACATCGACATTTGCGCCAATAACAAACTACGAAGCTTCAGAATCTATCCCCTCTATCCATTCAGGGACGATGCAACCTGTAGTTAGCATATTAGTAAAGAGTCATTCTTTATCACGAAATACCAACCCCTTTTGAATGCATCCACAACAAATGACACTGTCACCAGGGCCTTAGTAGAACACCCACACAAATATATAAAAAAAAAAACGATATATTCAAAGCAGTCACCTAAAGAATTTATTCAGAACTGTTTCAATCACAACAATCATCCATAACAAGTCACTTTTAGGTCACTTGACCATTTAAGTGGGTTCCATAAACATCCTTCTCTTTGTAAACACACTCGGACTCAATCCATCTCTCGCCTTAACATCATTACCTGGTCCTCATTGGGTGCCTTTCTGCGGTGTGCAAACGTTCAGGTGAAGGCTCTGATCTAAGGATAACTTCCTTCCTTCCTTTCTTCCTTCCTTCCTTCCTTTCTTCCTTCCTTCCTTCCTTTCTTCCTTCCTTCATGCCTTCCTTTCCTCCACTCTTTCTCGAATCAGTTTCAGAGGTTATGAAAAAAAAAAAAAAAAACGAAGGTCGTATGTGCTGCCCTCATCTCTTAGGAGCATGTTGTTATTTCTATTCTTGTAAATCCTTGATCATAGATCAACATTTCCTTTCCCTTTGAAAACACCTTAAAATCAAAGATCACCATTTCGCTTCCCTTGGTAAACCTAAATCCTTATTAAACACAGCACCCCCTCCAATTTCTCTTATTCCCGTAAACCACAAGTCACCATTTCCCTTGCCTTAGTAAACCTCAAAACAGTCACTAGTTCCCTTCTGTTGGTAAACCCTTAAACAGATATCATTATTCCTTCCTCTTTGTGATCCCTTATAAATCACAGTTCACCATCTCCCTTTTCTTCGTAAACTCTTAACCATAGATTACTGTTTCATCTTTTCTTAGTAAATCCTTATTAAACAGAGATCACTCAAACTCTTTTCCTTATAAACCCTTAAACACAGCTCACCAATTTTCCTGTCTTTAGGAAACTCTTAAACCACAAGTTCCCATTTCTCTTTCGTCACCTTGATAACATTTCACCACTTCTCTTCCCCTAGTTAGCCCTGAACCAGAAAACACCACTTCCATTTTCCTTGTAAACCCTTAACCACAGACGCCCATGACCCTTTCCTCAGTAAAGCCTTTAACCATTGATCGCAATTACTCTTCTCTTGGTATATCCTCAATTACAGGTCACCATGTTCATTCCTCTGTAAACTGTTATTAACTAGAGAACACCACTTCCCGTCTATTAGTAAACTCCTTAATCACAGATCGCTATTTTTCCTCTTCTAGCAAACCCTAAGCTATAGGTCAACATGCCCTGTTCTAAACCCTTACTAAGCAAAAGTCACCATTTCCCTCCTCTTGGTAAACTCTTAACTGCAGATCATCATTACTCTAAATAAGCTTTTAGCTTCCTACCACTACTCCATCATGCTTAAAAAACCCTTTCTAGAGGTCATCATCCACCCACGCTCTGTCTATCTCTGTTTCTGTCTGTTTGTCTGTTTGTCTGTCTGCCTGTCTCTGTATGTTTCTCTCTCTCTGAGAAACAACCAAACAAATGCAGAAACATAGTAGAAACAAAAGCAGAATAATCTAGAAACGATTTAATTCCACTTGGAAAATTAAATGGATTTTTGGTGTTGCATTTCAGCAGAATATTGCACTTGCTAATGCAATATGTTGCAGATGCACACAAATACGTGCATGTGAATCTGTGCTCGTATTCTTGCATATACGCACAAAGTCACAAAAGCATGGATACATGTATGCGCGGATGTAAGCCTGAGCGCGTGTATGCGTTTGTGTATATTTTTCTGTGGGTGCGTTTGCGTTCATGTAGTGTGTGCACGTCGCGTGTATGTGCGTATGTGAGCGGTGTGCATATGCCTGTAAATGTGGATATATATGCGTATATATCTGTGCGCGTCGACGTGTGTATATTTGCTGGGTACTGTGTTAAGTTGTGGTGGAGAGGACGATAACAGACGACGTGCCCATGTGTGTCTATTTTCTACATTATCATAATTAGAAATCATATGTCATCATGAAAATATGCAATCATGCCATTATTATTATTATTATTATTATTATTATTATTATTATTATTATTATTATTATTATTATTATTATTATTCAGTAGTTTTATTTTTATAACGTGCTTTCACTTCACTACCGAGCGCAGCTCTGTGCGCCTTGGGTATGTGCTGTGGTTTGCTGTGGTGCTCTTATGTTTACTGTATTGAAAGTGTTTTGCGTAGAATGTGTGCAGTACCCAGTAGTGCAATTTTCTGTATGTTTATTATTATTATTATTATTATTATTATTAAAAGATCATCACCATTTATTATTATTATTGTTACTAATTTTCTGATTTTCATTATTCATGACGGTTGTTCTAATTATTATTATTATTATTATTATTATTATTATTATTGTTGTTGTTGTTGTTCTTTTTGTTATATTAGTTCTTCATTTTGTTTATTTTGTTGTTATTGTTATTATGATTATAATAGTATTAATAATTATTATTATTGTTGCTGATGTTATTATTATTATTATTATTATTATTATTATTTTTATTATTATTATTTTTATTATTATCAATGTTATTATCATTATATTTGCTCTTCATTTTGTTTATTATTTGGCGTAAATTTTTTGTTATTCTATTTTATTCTATTTTAATTTCTCCGTATCTGAATTTTATTTCTTTCCAATCCTGCCACGTCCTTCCCCACTCAGCACCACTCTGTCCCATTCCACACCAATCTACACCACATCACTTCATTGCGTTTTCTCTCACTACTTGGCCACTACCACCACGATCCCCCCCCCATCTCCGCCATTTTCTTGTAGTCTGATCTGTACGACGAGTTGTAATCGGCTTAACACTCACGTAAGATTAACGAGATAATCCGACTAGTTTTCCTGAAACATGCAACTGATCATCACAGCAACAACACCGGCTTCATTTCCACCTACACCCCTTATGATAATAATAATAATAATAATAATAATAATGATAATAATAATAATAATAATAATAATAATAATAATAATAATAATAATAATAATAATAATAATATTCAGACAAATACATAACAAAAACACCAGGACTTACAAATATATATAACATACAGAAAATTGCACTACTGGGTACTGCACACATTCTACGCAAAACACTTTCAATACAGTAAACATAAGAGCACCACAGCAAACCACAGCAAATACCCAAGGCGCACAGAGCTGCGCTCGGTAGTGAAGTGAAAGCACGTCATAAAAATAAAACTACTGGAAATAATAATAATAATAATAATAATAATAATAATCTTTTCTTCTAAAGTCACAAGGTCTAAAACTTGTGTCTGTGTGTGTGGAGGGGACTAGTCGATTACATCTACTCCAGTGTTTCACTGGTACTTAATTTATGGGTCCCGAACGGAGGAAAGGCAAAGTCGAACTCAGAAAGTAGCGGTAGACGAAATACCTATTTCGTTATTGCCCACAAGGGGCTAAACATAGAGGGAACAAACAAGAACAGACGAACGGATTAAGTCGATTACATCGACCCCAGTGCGTAACTGGTACTTAATTTATCGACCCCGAAAGGATGAAAGGCAAAGTCGACCTCGGCGGAATTTGAACTCAGAACGCAGTGGTAGACGAAATACCGCTAAGCATTTCGCCCACCGTGCTAACGATTCTGCCAGCTCGCTGCCTTGAAACGGGAATAGAGTACTCGGTAGAGCAGCCGCAAAAGAGTTTGCCTCCTAGGCACAGCCAAACTCGTCAGAAAAGTACTAGATAGTTGAATAGAACAAGTAGCATGGTACTGTAAGCAAGCTGTAGGTAGCAAACCCACTATTCATGCAGGATTTCAGGAGTTCCGACAAACCCGAGTTAAAAGAGTAAAAGTAATGACCAAGAGAAGGAAGAAAACTAGATATAATTATAGAGGGCAAAATAAAGAAACAGTGTAAAAGGGTATAAAGACTCCGATCGGTCATAAATGACCATGGGATTTCACCTAGAAAGTTCCCCTCCAAAGTAAGATTGCTTACGGAAGACCAGTAGTCGTCGCCCATGCATACCAACCTCCGATGTTATCCAAGGGAAAGGCAAAGGCCAATACAGCTTGGCACCAGTGACATCACAACTCATTTCTACAGCTGAGTGAACTGGAGCTACGTGAAATAGAGTGTCTTGCTCAAGAACACAACACACAGCCCGGTCCGGGAATGGAACTCGCAACCTCATGCTTATGAGCCCGACGCTCTAAGCACTGAGTCATGCGCCTTCACTGAGCAATGCGCCAGAGAAATTGTGTAAACTCATAAATTTTGCAATTCCCTCCCATAACGGAGCCGATACCAAAGAAATTGAAAAAATTGAGAAATTTTAGGACCTAGTCAGAGAAGTGAGGAGACTGAAGAAGACTAAGACAACTATTATTCCAGAGGCAATTGGTGAAATTGGTACGATACCTAAAATACTGACTGAGAGATATTGGAATCGAGACTCGCATTGGCGATCTGCAGAAAAATTCTAGGAAATGTTCACGAGATTTGAAGAAATTTTTTGTCACCAAACGAAATTGTCATTTAAGCATTTACTAACACAGCCAAGTGCACCAATAATTATAAGTGTAACTGTGAATATTTAATGGGAAATTTGTAAATTTCAGAGCAATTATCCGTAAACATTCCTGCTTATTAAACTAGCACGTAATAAGTGAAGGTACGTGGCTTAGTGGTTAGGATATTCGGTTTACGGTTGTAAGGTCGTGAATTCAATTCCCGGCGACGCGTTGTGTCCTTGAGCGAGGTACTTTATTTCATGTTGCTCCAGTCCACTCAGCTAGCAAAAATGACTGGTACCTGTATTTCAAGGGGCCAGCCTTGTCACATTCTGTGTCACATTCTGTGTCACATTCTATGTCACATTGAATTTTCCTGAGAACTAGGCCAAGGGTATACGTGTCTGTGGAATGCTCAGTTACTTGTACGTTAATTTCACGAGTTCCGTTGATCGGATCAACTGGAACCCTCGTCGTCGTAACCTACGGAGTGCCAGTTCCAGTAACTTTATAGTAATAATAAATTCCACCACTGTGGAACGGTGAAAGGTTATGCATTGTATTTTAGAAAAGTTTTGCATACTTCTACAGTTCCACTTGCAGATTATATTTGTAATGTGCATGTTAGCTGGTCACTTGCAAGGCCTGGAAACTAGCTTTACGAAATTGTCATTTAAAAATTTACTAACATAGCCAAGTGCACCAATAATTATAAGTGTAAATGTGAATATTTACTCTTTACTCTCTTTACTCTTTTACTTGTTTCAGTCATTTGACTGTGGCCATGCTGGAGCACCGCCTTTTAGTCCAGCTAATCGACCCCAGGACTTATTCTTTGTAAGCCTAGTACTTATTCTATCGTTCTCTTTAGCCGGACCGCTAAGTTACGGGGGCGTAAACACACCAGCATCGGTTGTCAAGCAATGTTGGGGGGACAAACACAGACACACAAACACAGACACACAAACATATACATACACAAACATATATATATATATATATATATATATA
>NC_068988.1:88011980-88013122 GCF_001194135.2 Octopus bimaculoides
ACACATATATATATATATATATATATATATACGACGGGCTTCTTTCAGTTTCCGTCTACCAAATCCACTCACAAGGCTTTGGTCGGCCCGAGGCTATAGTAGAAGACACCTGCCCAAAGTGCCACGCAGTGGGACTGAACCCAGAACCATGTGGTTGGTAAGCAAGCTAATGGAAAATTTGTAGATTTCAGAGTAATTATCCGTAAACATTCTCTTTCTCACCGATTCTAGAATTAATGGTCATATCTGCAGGGAAGTTGACCTCTATAACAATACATCATGTCTTCTTTACTTTTCTGTCTCGAACAATCATAGCTGATCTGATATATTTGCACTCAGTCGAAGTTTATATTAGATCATCTACCAATATCCTTTGAGATGAAACGTAGTTTCATATCAGAATTATTCACTATGTAACCCAGGGCTGTGTTTCCTGAAAGTGACATTATATATTGTTTTAGCAACATCATCCTGTGGCATTAGAAGGTTAATGACATTTTTTAGGGCAGCTGCTGGTCACGTTTAATGACTTCCACAAATATGAATATAACAAAATTTGACATTTTAAAACGCTTCTTGTGGGTGTAAACGTTTCAACGACCCTTTTATTAAATAGACATTTTGTTGCTATTCTTGAATTGTAAAAGTATAATCTTTAAAAGGCAACGTGATGCAATGGTCATAATTCCAAGACAAGCTACAGTTCCGGCTGATATTAGTTTCTTTCTCGAGTCTTCAGGTATTATAAGCAGCCTGTCTTTTACTATAGCTCCGGGTCGAGTAAAGACTTGTGAGTGAATTTGGTAGACAGAAACTGTGTAGTAGCCCGTCGTATGCATACTTACATAGACAAACTTTATACATCCATCCATCAATCCATCCGTCCGTCCGTCCGTCCGTCTGTCTGTAATTTATCTATCTATCTATCTATCTATCTATCTATCTATCTATCTATCTATCTATCTATCTATCTATCTATCTATCTATCTATCTATCTATCTATGCATCTGAAATCATTTTTAATTATAGAAATTGAAGTAGATCAAGCTACAAATAACAGCATGTAAATATTGGAATAAGAACTCCTTTGGGTAGAAAAAGGCGGAGACTATCATTTATAGCTTTATCTACTTCGTGTTCTA
>NC_068988.1:88013467-88015237 GCF_001194135.2 Octopus bimaculoides
TATATATATATATATATATGTCTCTGTGTGTGTGTGCGTGTGTGTGTGTATGTGTGTGTACACGTGTGTAGTTGTAGTTGTTTTTGTTCACCCCAAGCAGTGCTCGTTTGATGACTTCTATGTAACGCAGTAGTTCGGCAAAGGAAAATGATAAAATGAGTAATCAAGGTCCATTTGTTCGATAAAACCCTTCAAGGCGGTGTGTCACCATGGCTGCAGTCCAATAATGATTCAAGTGGAGCGGTAAAAGCGAAAAAACTATATGTTCTGGTTTTATTTTTAAAGTATTTTGCCGATCGCGAAAACGCTAGTCTCGAAACTAGGAGTAATGGGCTTTCGGTGGAACTTTGACAACATGAATTAGGCAGTCATTGTGTGTGCAAGCGTATATGTATGTATGTGTATATGCATGTATGTATGTATGTATGTATGTATGTATGTATGTATGTATGGTGTCAAGCAAGTTGACATCCTCGACCCAGCTCTCTTTACCTTGTATTTTGTTGCTACTCTTCCCGAAGCTTTTGCTCTAGATTGCTCTTCTGAATATCTATGAGGTTCCAGTCTTTCGGTCTTCTCTCCAACTTGCGTCAATTTACTGCTAATTCCAAAGATTTTTACAGTCTCTTATTCGTGATTTCATTTATGCAGATGATTATGATTCAGTTGTTCATACAGTTGAAGAAATGCAAATTTACATAGATCATATTTCTGCACATTACAAGTCATTTAGACTCAGCTTGGCCTAGTCAAAACAGGAAACCCATATGTGATATATGTATCTTAGTTGAAGGAACTGTACTGACAGTGTAAGACACGTTTGTTCACCTCGGCAACACACACATCTATTCTTGTTCCTTGGATGATGAAATATCTTTGAGGTTTCAGCGGGCAACTGATTATTTTAGGGTTTTTGAGTCATGTGTCTGGTTCGCACATGACATCACAAGGCGAACAAAAGTTTCTATGTCCCGTGTGCATGGACTGACGTTGTTCTTTTAATTTGAGACGTGGACATTTTGCAGGCATCGTATAAGGGTCCTTCAACGCTTCTATTAGTGATGTCCGACACACATTCTGAATGTTGGCTTATTCCCGCGGACTCCAGACACTGAATTCTTGAGGGGATCCGAATAATCGAAACGTTGGTATGATCACTGGTACAGTAAATACATTTTGATTTATTGATTTAATGTGTACATAAGCAGAGAGATCTGCTACTCTACCGCAAAAAACCAGAACCTCCATCATTTATAAAAATATACATATCCATTTTTTTCTTGTTTATTGTATATGGCTTTCAGTCATTCATAGCCCCAGCTAATTTATAATCGTTTTAGAGCACTCTCACAGAATAAATGCTGCGTTTAAACTAATTCAAAAATGAATTGTGCGTTCATGTGCGTCTTACCACACATAGTCATGTGCACACGTAGACACGCGTGCGCACACACTCTGAGACACACGCACACGCACACACAGACCTACACACATATATCCAAACATACATAGTGTGAAAGCCGGAATCGGATAGAAATTTGGTGTATTTCTAATGGTGAACGCGAAGTTGTACAGAAACAACTGTAAAAAATATTAAAGTTGTGTTTAATATTTATTCTTCATTTTCTTCCTAATCTTATCGCATATATATATATATATATATATATATATATATGTATGTGTATATATATATATATACATATCTATGTATATGTATATGTATATGTATGTATATATATATATATATATATATATATATATATATATATA
>NC_068988.1:88015626-88022086 GCF_001194135.2 Octopus bimaculoides
GGATTAAAAAAATCATATGGAGTCAGTTGTAGTTAGTTGAACGAACGTATGGACTGAAAAATCGAACACGAAAAAACAAACAAAAAAAAAAAACAAAAACCCCACAAAAGTAAATCCCAACAAAAAAAAAAACAAAAAATTAAATCAAAGCAAAAAAAAAAATAAGGAGGGGGACAATAAAAAGAGCAACAACAACAACAACAAAAAGCAAGGCATAAAAGAATCTTTCCCCCTATTCTCCCTTTAGCTATGAAGAAAATTATGATTGGGTAATTTATATGATTATTCCACTGTAACTCCCGGAGGAGCCGTCAAGACGCCATTGTTATTTGGTTCGTTTTGGCATTTTTTTATTGTTGTGTTTAGTGTGTGCAAGCGGGTGTGCATATATGTGTGCGTGCACGCACGCGCGTGTGGTTGAGTGTCTGTAGATATGTGTATGTTTATGTGTGTAGGTGTGCGTTTGGTTTCGCATTCCGTTATTCTTGGCGTGATCTCAATAATAATAATAATGATAATAATAATAATAATAATAATAATAATAATAATAATAATAATAATAATAATGATGATGATGATGATGATGATAATGATGATGAGGAAGATAATGATGGTGATAATGATAATAATAATAATAATAATAATAATAATAATAATAATAATAATAATAATAATAAATAATAATAATAACAACAAAAATAATAAGTCTGGTTTTATATCATAGGCAACAATTAATGTTGCAGGAAGGTGTAAGGATAATAATGATCATAATGAATACGATGATGCTGATGCTGATGATGACAACGACGATGACGGTGATGATTATGATGGTGATTGTGATGATGATGATGTTTATGATGGTGCTTGTGATTATTGTATCTACCTTATAGAATAATGCTAAATAAACACGTAAAACCACAACACACTATATGTTCGCTGTTATATTTTCATCGTTTACTTTACCATTACTTCCTTATACTACAACACCAACAAAGACAACAACTACTACTACTACTACTACTACTACTACTACTACTACTACTACTACTAATAATAATAATAATAATTCTCTCTACTAAAAGCCGAAGGCCTGAAATTTTGAGGGAGGCAGGAAGTCGATTACATCGACCCCCAGTGTTTCACTGGTACTTAGTTTATCCACCCCGAAAGGATAAAAGGCAAAGTCGACCTCTGTGGAATTTGAACTCAGAACGTAAAGGCGGACGAAATGCCGCTAAGCATTTCACCCGGCGTTCTAACGTTTCAGCCAGTTCACCGCCTTATTAATAATAATAATGATGATGATGATGATGATGATGATGATGATGATGATGATGATGATGGGGATTATAATAATAACAATGATAATATTGATTTCAAATTTGGCACAAGACCAGCAATTTAGAGGAGGGGACTAGGTGATTACATCGACTCCAGTATTCAACTTGTACTTATTTTATCGACCCCGAAAAGATGAAAAGCTAAGTTGAGATCGGCAGCATTTGAACTGGATAAAGACGGACGAAATGCTGCTGACGATTCTGCCCGCTCGCTGCCTTAATAATTATAATAAATGATAACACCTGGGAACATGGTTTTGTCGTCTGATGTTAGAGACATGCATCGTAATAATTTCGAGGTGCAGATTTAAAAAATGAAATCCATTTCGTTCTACCAAGTCAAGATTGTTCATTTTTCAATGTTTCGCGTATTGTCATCTAATCTAAGGATAGATTTGGCTTCATCAAATGCCGACCCATGTATGGAGCTTGATTTAACTTTGAAAACATAGTTTTTCAATATCGTTTAAAGTAAATGCAACTTAAGGAGTGAAAACAAGGTATGATTTAAGCATCTTCAGTAAATAAAATGTATCAAATCTGAGTAACTTCCACTATTTTCAATCTCATCTCATCATCTCGGTCGAGACAGGTGGAACAAAAACATGATGGCTGACTACTGCTGGTCTCTGCAAAGAGACTGCCATGATACAAGTGGTTCACACAAAGCATCAAAAAGAAAGTTCACTCCTTGGGCAGGTGAAACTTCAGCTTGATAGAAATATCTATTCTAAGATGTGTAATCAAACATTTTGTGTAATATATTTGTTGAACAATAAAAGGTAAGTACTATTCGGGTTGTATTACTTTCTTATTCCAGTATTGCATTTAATGGCAAAATTGACATTCTTTGGTGAAAAAAAAAATGCATTCCTGTTTAAAAAAAAGAGCTCGTACGAAAAGCGAATCAATCATATATGTGTGTGTGTATACACACGCGCACTAATCGAATATAAATCTTACCTTACAGGTGAACAAAAAATCTGGCATTTAAGGGGAAAAAATTGGAAACTTACCTGAAAGGAAATGAAAATGAAAGACAATTAGTTTAAAGATTCAGTACTATTTCAAATATAACTGACACATAAATCAAATATAATAAATTATACAACCATACGAATATATCAAATATTATGAAATATACGAACATATACATAAATGGAATATATCAAAATATATAAGCATACACTTGTATGAAATATAATTCTTTTAAGTATCGCCATTGTTTTAGCGGAGGGACTACGCCGATCACATTGGCTCCAGTTCTCCCGAAAGGATGAAAGACAAAGTCAACCACGGCGGAATTTGAATTCAGGATTTAAAGAACCGGAAGAAATGCCGGTAAACATTTTGTCCGATACTCTACTGATTCTGTCGTACATGGTTAAACGCTGTATATGAACTATAATATAATATAGGAACAGACATATAGATAACAAAATATACGAACATGCGTCACACACACACACACACACACACACACACACACACACACACACACACACACACACACACACACACACACACACACACACACACACACATACACACACACATATTCATACATATACGTGAAATCTAATAGTTTCTAATTTAGGTACAAGGACAGCAATTTTGAGTGAAAGGGGATAATCGATAGCATAAGCCCCAGTATTTGAACGGCATTTTATTTTATTGAACTTGGAGAGATGAAAGACAAAGTTGTAATTGGTGGGATTTGAGATCAGAACGTAAAAGAGCCGGAACGAATACCACAAAAGCATTTTTTCCGACGCTCTAACGAACTGTAGGCTCGCAGCTTTCCTTATATCTTATAATAATTCTGCTTGTCGTTCCGTTACTTAGCCCGTCCATAACGCTTCCATGTGATTAGTTTAAGGGTTCAAGGTGGAGGAGGCTGGTAGAGAGGCGGGGAAACTGGGGGTGAGTGAAATGTGCAATTTTTTTGAGGGACTGCTGGTCTACCATTAACAACCATACCCGGACTTGTGCCTCGGAGGGTAACTTTCTAGGTGCAATCCCATGGTCATTTATGACCGAAGGGTATCTTTACCTATAATGTACGCCTACTCCTCGACCTAATTAGGCTCATGCCAACTCCATGCAGGAGCTTCCTCTCTTCATCCTTATTATGTTAACCACTACTGCAGGCCCTACTAGTGCTTCCGTTTGGGCCTTTTTTTTTATCCCCTGAACATTGGTCCTCTGGAATTTTCCTCTTGTTGATGTCTTCTCTGCATATAGTCTTACAGTTTCGAAAGGAAAAATTAATGGTACGGACCTCATCGGTCTAAGGGGACACTGCAAAGAATATAAACACTGGCCTTTCCTCTAGACCCGGCAAGTTAAAAAAAAGAAGAATAGTCTGCTTGACGAGGATTGATTTAGGGACAGATAACAACAAAAACATCAACAACAAAAACAGGAGCAGAAATACAATATGTTGGTAAAGAAGATGTCGGTTGGAAATCTTACAGTTTTTTCTTTTGGAAGAATATAAGAAAGTATTGAATACAGTATATAACTGGTATTTTATTTATCGGCCGCCAAACAAATGAAAAACCAAAGACGACCTTAAGAGAATTTGAACTCAGAGAGCCGGAGGAGATACTCCTTAATATAGTATCCGATAGTATAAACAACTTTTAGAAATATCGTTGTTGTTCATTAATATCTTATGTTATATAATGCAAAAATCAATGCATGATTCTATATCGTAGACTATGCCATAAACTTGTTTTGTATTTGATAAATTTTATATCAAATCTTATCTCAGGGGTTTATTTCATACAGGAGTAGATCGCTCATTTATTTCATTAAAACATCTCATGGTAATTTATCGAATATCTAACAATATATAACAAAGTAAATCACAGTATTTGAAATAACAGATATTTGGAATATTGTACGATTATTATTTTTATTTCGCAGGATGTGCTTTTGTGGCAATGGCGGTAATTTAGCGGAGCTATTTGATTGTTACACAGGATACGTTGTGGTATTCGATCCCGTTCTCTGAGCCCTGAGATTAAATCCGGCCGAGGTGGGCTTTATTCTTCATCCTTTCAGAATCGACAAGAAAGTACAAGTTCTTGACAAATGCATTCTGAGTTCAAATCGAGTTGCTAGAACTATTAGCACGCCGGGCAATGTTTAGCGTCATTTTTTTTCGGCTCTTTAGGTTCTAAGTACACATCCAGACTCGGATAGCTTTACTTTTCATAGTTTCTGGGTCGATAAAATAAGGAACTAGTGAGACACTGTGATCGCTCTATTCGACTATCCTACTCCTACTAAAACTATTAACCTTGTGCCAAGATTTGGGGCTATTATTTTTACTACTGTTATTAGTGTTGGTCAAGGAAACGTGTAATGGAAAAATACATGAGATGGTGCAGAAAAGTTCCTGGTTTTGGTTAAAAGAAAATACAGGAGGATCAATTAATTATGATTTTATTCAACATATTTCCCTCTCAGATTCACACACTTATTACGTGAAGCCGGAAGGTTGGGCTTCCAGCCAGGCCTTTCGCAATACATTTAAAGCCAGGAACATTTCATCCCCCGCTCCGTATAAGTATGTGTGTTTGTGTGTGTGTGTGTTCACAGGGTGTTCGGCGATCGAACGAATCAATGTAGAGATATCATTTAGTCTTGCCGAGGACATGCTAACCTCTCTAGTGCATACGTTGGAGCACGTTATTCTTGTGTGTATCTCTTTCAATGGCTAAATTCTAACCAGCACCAGTCATGGAACGTCAGAAAACATAAAAATGGTGCACCAGCTGGTAATTTGACATGTTAATGTCGAAACCAATAGCAGTGATGAAGCATAGGTTTTTGTTGGGGTAACAGAATTAATATTAAAAACTCGATACATGAGCAAAAGCATTCATTTGCTAGGCCTAATATTAAATGTCCAACGGTTTTGTGAAAATTTAAACACTTCTTCTAGTGACAATACTTATAAATTCAAAATTACTTGATCATTTGTGGATAAACCACAAACCTATAGGAATTGCAACTTCAATTTAAAAAATGTGGTGTGATTTGTATTTGAGCGAGAAAAACAAATTTGATCTCAATGCAGTTATGGTTAAGGTGCTAGTGAGGCACTGTGACCGATCTATTCGGCTATCCTACTCCTACTAAAACTATTAACCTTGTGCCAAGATTTGAGGCTATTATTTTTACTACTATTATTAGGAGATCAGAGTTTTTAGTACCTTGTATTAATGAAGCTAAACATCTTTTGTGTAAGTACAAACTTCCTTTATTTTCGACCTAGTTGAGCGGAAAAACGTTCGTTGCGAAGTTGAAATTCTCTTCGGACGAGTGTTTAAAAAAATGTTTATACTGAAACGGAATTTCATTAAAATAGTTTAAGAGTAACCTCGTTTCCAATGAGGCTGGATACTGCATTCAGCGATAAATTAAAAGTGTGAAAAAGTTTTGATATTATTTAGATAATATTTGTATTCCTACCAAGACAGGAAACATATGGAAAAGTAATCCGAAAACAGCTGCTTTTATAGAACATCTTACCTGTGACTCTAAATGAAATATTGAGATAAGCGTTTCTTAATGGGTTTCATTAATATTTTTTTAATATATATTTAAGCATCGGATGATTGAAGAGACAACAGGTGAGGATTGCTAGCTAAAAAAGCGGAAACGCGAAACTCAGTGCACTGCAATCTTCGAGTCGTTCATTCAAAAACCATTGAAGAAAACTCTGTGCCTACGGATTCAATCCTGTAATTAATCACTTCTTGGTTAACACACAGCGAGCGTACGTGTATTATGTGTATATGCCTGTATGGATGTATCTATATCTATACCTATATTTATATCAGAAATAAAGATGGGCGGATTCGTGGGTACATAGCACCATATGCTCTCATATATATGCATGTGTATATACAAACACACACACACACACACACACATATTCTTTTCTTCTTTCCCTTTGGACTTTCCTTCTATTCCTGTTTCCGAAGAAGAGCAATGCTCGAAACGTAAAACAAGTACTTTTTTCTTTCTCTGAGTGTCTTATTAATACATTGCCTGTGCTACGTCCTCACCTTTTTTGTTTTTTTCTGTTTTTATTTTTTAGTTAT
>NC_068988.1:88027252-88030829 GCF_001194135.2 Octopus bimaculoides
CTTCCTTCCCCCTCCCAAAAAGAAAAGCTCTACATTGTATTTGTCCCATCTTCGTTGAGCCCTGTGTGGCTAATAAAAGAAATGTATCTATCTATCTATCTATCTATCTATCTATCTATCTATCTATCTATCTATCTATCTATATGTTTGTCTGTCTGTCTATCTGTCGATTTGTGTACTCACATATACGATTTGTATGCTCACAATTACGATTGTGTACTCACAATTGTGTCGATTTGTGTACTCACAATTACGATTTGTGTACTCATATATAAGCAGTCATACGCCTGCGTGTGTACGTGTGTGCATGTATGGTTTTATTTTTGATGTCCATACAGATTTCTCCGCAGTGAGTTAAGTTATATCAGTGAAATAGGCCTGGCTTAGGATTGTGTGAAGAATTAATATAACTTAAAGACTAGGTGTGAACTTCAACATATAGAAGCTATACGTAACGTAAGCATTAGTCAGAAAGCAGAAGAGCCTTTCCTGATGACCGCACGTATATCGTATTGGTATGCTATATCTCAAATACTAAGGATTTATCTAAAGAGTCATTAGATATTTCAGCCCTCACCAATCGGTTCCCTTTGGACTCCTGTAAAAGCCAAATTAATGTGTTGTTCAAATATCCTTTCAACTATAGGCATAAGGTCTGAAATTTGGGTGAGGGGACTAGTCGATTACATCGACATCAGGGTTTCACTGATACTTAATTTATCGACCCCGAAAGGATGAAAAGGGAAGTCGACCTCGGCGGACTTGTATTGTTCAAATATCAAGGACAGTTCTGTTGTGAAAAAACTTTAAACATCCGAAATCGCATCCAAGGCTATTCAGTTGACTGTTACATACATACATACATACATACATACATACACACATACATAAAACAAACATACAAATCTGCGCATACACTAACACCAAATACTGCGCACACACACATATGCACAAATACCTAGATGATGTTGACAAAAGTTCCAATGAAGGAGACTTGAATCTATGTTACAGTCCGGCTCTTTCTCTATTGACAAGAAATACAAAAATGAAACTGATTGATAACATACATACATACAAAAATACCCGGTTGATGTTGAAAATTCCAATGAAGGAGCCTTGGATCTAGGTTAGGAACCGGCTCTTTCTCTATTGGCAAGATATCTTGAAATAAAACTGAATGACATACATACATATAGAGAGGCAATTAAGCGTTTGTACTCTGTGTAAGTTGGATTAATTAATACAACTAGTTAAATATTCATCGCTTGAAAGTCTCCACTTTTTGCCTTCTCTCTCTTTGCAAATATGTTGTTGTTGGCACTCCGTCGCTTACGACGTCGAGGGTTCCAGTTGATCCGATCAATTGAACAGCCTGCTCGTGAAATTAACGTGCAAGTGGCTGAGCACTCCACAGACACGAGTACCATTAACGTAGTTCTCGGGGATATTCAGCGTGACACAGTGTGACAAGGCTGACCCTTTGAATTACAGGCACAACAGAAACAGGAAGTAAGAGTGAGAGAAAGTTGTGGTGAAAGAGTACAGCAGGGTTCGCCACCATCCCCTGCCGGAGCCTCGTGGAGCTTTAGGTGTTTTGGCTCAATAAACACTCACAACGCCCGGTCTGGGAATCGAAACCACGATCCTATGACCGCGAGTCCGCTGCCCTAACCACTGGGCCATTGCGCCTCCACCTTTGCAAGTATACATATACCGAAACTATCATATTTAATATAGTTAATTTGTTTATCCGCATAATTGCCCCCATATCTGCTCAACTTGACCCCTTTTCGTACAGTCATTCGTTACCCCGTGGAATTAAATCCCTGTAAAGAAATCGGTGTCTAAGTTTGAATCATTTGAGCACCAAGTGTCTTCTATACTGAGAATATGGATCTCACCTGTGGACTATACATTCATACCCCCCCACACACACAGTGGTGCATACATACATACATACATACATATATGCTTATACGCATAAATTGTATCGACTAAACTATTGGATGTTGTTATACACCGCTGGTCACGATGCGTTTCTCCACATAGTTTTAGCTTTCGATTGATGTCACCCCATTGGTTAAGCAGGGGAGGATTGGGGCAGCATTCTCCCTGAGCAGAACACCAATCCGTCGCAGGATAATCCGTGTACAGCTGGAGCAACGTGAGATGATGTGTTTTGTTGAAGGGCACAAAACACTACCGATATCGAAATCGACAACATGATCCTGTGATTAAGAATGCAGCACCCTAACAACTAGGCCACACGCATTCACACGTACATATACACAATCAATATAATGAATCTCCATCAGTTTCGACGAAGAGTTCTCAGTTGCTCGATCTACTGAAGTAGGATCGAAACTAGGACCTAGTGAGTTTGAAGTGAATTGCTCAGTCATTTGGTTATACTTCGACTACGCATGCATACACACATACATACACGAATACATAAACATATACAAACGTAGTAAACGAGTAGATATATTCTACAATGTCAAATAGGGATGAAAAGAAAATATATCCTATGTGTCGAGTAAAAAAAAAAAAACGTAACGTTTCAGACAGAAAACCTTCAGCAGTGGAGAAATGGACATCAACTGGTATTGTAGGAAATATAAACTGGGGTTGATGAGAGATATGTAGAAAAGGAGTATGGAAAGAGAAGAAAGGTGGGGGCCGGTTAACAAGTCTTAGAGTGGAAAGGGATAGCGAGATGAGCGAAGACAATATAAGTGTAACACAAGTAGATTTCGTTTTTGGATTTGGTTTGCAAGATTTTTTATGTGATTTCGTGTGTTGAAGCATATTCTGTTGTGTCTGGGGAGAGTCATTTTCTTATCGTGCCTTAATAGTCAAGACTATTGAAAAGGTTGCAAGACGCAACGAAAATTTTAGGAAAATAAGAAATAAGTGGAAATTTTAACGGTGAGTGTGTTAAATTTTAAGGCACAATAAGAAAATGACTCTCCCCAGACACAACAAGTAGATTTGAAAGAAGCATTGAGTGAAGGGAAGGAGATAATGCCAGAGTATCACTGTGTAGATATAGAACGACAGACAGATTCATATATTCTTTTAAGCACGGAATCAACGTGCTTCATTTGATGCTTAGTACTGTTAGTTTATGCCAGTAAAACCTCCTTTAGTTTACTGGTTTCAGCGAGGTTGAGGTGATGCTGGGATTGAGTTTCTTTTATGAATTGTTTCTGGTGAGGTATCGAGTTAAACGGAGGTGCTTTTCTTTGTGCCACCTGCCGCGATGTGAGTTCATCTCACGAAAATCTTTTTTCAGAGTCATTGATTACTTCCACATCTACACCTCGCAAATATCCGAGACCTTTTTGGCAGAATGTTGGACAGTTATGGACTCTTGAAAGCCAAGTTGTAACAGTAGTGGGTTCTCAGGATCCCTGTGGTGAAATCAGTGGCGTAGTTACTAAGAGAGCGAAAGATATGAGGTTCGAGAGACGTCGGAATGTCTAAACCAGTTATTGTAAATGTCATTTACATTTCAAATCTCGCCATTAAGAGATAATTATGAGTGTGTGTGTGCATGTGTATGTGTGTATGAATA
>NC_068988.1:88030991-88033974 GCF_001194135.2 Octopus bimaculoides
TATATATATATATATATATATATATGTATATATATATATTAATAATTATATTTATGTATATATATTTCCATGCCAGACTGTATAAATAGATTGCACACCTGTCTTATTAGCAACATCATATTCTCTTCCGCCTTAGTTCATGTCCAACCACCCGAAGCATCACCGCAAATAACCCCCTTTCACTGGCACCACCATCACCACCAATACGTACCATCCTCAACGATTATTAACTGATCCCAACACCACCGGCGCCACCAGCGTCACCACCGCAACCACTGCCACCATCACTATCATACTGCCAGTTGTCTGCCAAATCAAGCTGAGAGAACGAGAGACAGATATAGATAGGTAGACAGATCGAGAGAGAAGGAGGGAGTGAGTGATGAAAGAAAGAGAAAGAGTGAGAGAGAGAAAGAGAGAGAGATGAAAGAGGTTGAGGCAGAGAGGGTGTGTGTGCATAATGAATATATGTGTTGATATATATATGCTTATAAATATATATATATATGTGTGTGTGTGTGTGTATAATACACATATGTGATTTTACATACATGCTCTTACACACACATATATATGTACACGAATATATACATACATAAATATCTACATCTACATATATATACATATATACACACGCACACGCACATACTCACATATGTATGTATATGTATATATAAACATATATGTATAAATTTAAGCATAAGTGTGTATGTAGACGGGGGAGAGGGGTAGGGGAGTGACACAGAAGAGGGAGAGAGAGACAGAGAGAGAGAGAGAGAGAGAGACAGAGTGAAAGAGAAGGGAGGCACCGAGAAAGTAGGAGGGAGAAGAGAGAAAGAGTGATACGAGAAAGTCGAGGCTGGTTGGTTGGCTGGTTAGCTGGTTGGCTGGTTGGCTGGCTAGTTGTCTGGTCAATGGACAGGGTCGGACCAAAGTTTGGCACCATAGCACCAATTATCACTAGTGCCGAAATAAACGTAGAAATGTCCTAACTCTGAAATGGAGGTTATATAATTTGTGACCGTTCGCTGTATTCTTCGACTAATTACTTGAAACAATCAGCTGCTGCCAAAAATATTCCGGTTCCCACAAACACCTCGCCTCCACCCATGTCCATCCTGGCCAAATTATGGTTTTTGTGGGTGTTTTCCTCAATGACACTCTCCTGTCTATCCTTATTATTTCAGTAGTGTTCGATCTTTCTTTCTTTCTTTCTTTCTTTCTTTCTTTCTTTCTTGTATGTATGTACATTTTCTTTGTTGTATGTATGTACATTTAATATGCATAGGTGTAAGTATATTTACATATGTATATGTATATCTATATATGTCTGTGTGTATATAAACACACACACACAATTATATATACATACATATATATATAAATACAAATACACACACTTATATATATCGAAATACATGTACATGTATGCACACACATATGTCTACATCTACATATGAAGGTACACACTTGCACATTAATATTTAATTATCAAAACTTGTTATCTGAGAGGCATACATACATACATACATACATACATACATACATACATACATACATACATACATACATACATACAGTTTTTCTCTTTGTGCTTACAGGTAAAAGTTGAGCAATGCTTCACTCGACACACAGAATGATGGTTCAAAATATGGGCGGGTAATTTGAAATATTGTGTGGGTGTTACTATGACTATCACGAATATACACGCAAATGTGAATAGTAAATGCAAATATATACTTTATATTATATTACATTATATATATATACCTGGATGAACTTTATATAATCCTTTATAACGCTTCGTTAACTTTATTTCTAACTCTTGAATGTATATTAAGTACAAGGGAGACTACTTCGGTATCCTGTCTAGCAATCACTAGCTGCCATTCCCAACACTAGCAGGGAGCAATCCTAACCAGTTGCATCCAGCAAGTAGAAACTACGATCTTCTCGCAGTCAACAGCAACCGACATGTATTTACGCTCCTCGAGATCTGGACCAACCAATAAGAACGAGGCATACATACAAAACAATGACCACAGAAGCCTTGTTACTCAAAAGCAGGATTTTGAGCGACCAAGAGCGTTTTGCTTATATTCTATGAAATTTCAAAAATGTGATCACTTTGTTAATGCAAATAAATATAAACTCTACAAAACACATCGAGTACTCTTTCTTATCGTTTGTACTCCTGTGCTTATGTGTGTTTGTGTGTGTCCGTGCTCGCGCGCATATAATGCATTATCGGAACAGTCGTGAGCTCACAGACAACAAATCCAGAACACTAATGTTCACCAAATTCCATTGAGCGAACATATAGGAAAAATGTGATCAGAAAATGTTTCCAATGTTTCTTTTCCACAAACTACACGACACAAATGAGGTTGGAAAAAAGATAAAAGAAAGACGTTTCATTAAATATGTTCAAACCTCTTCTGAACGCAAATAACAACAATAATATAACAACCAGTCAATGATTTAGATTAAAAAATATCAACATATGAATACAAACAAATTACAGAAGATTCCCACCGATTGAAATAGAAACGATTGAAACCAACTAAGTTTGCTCACTCATAAAACCATAACATGTAACCGCAAGCCAATTGGTTAAAATAAAGGTGGGATCTATGCCAGCAATATCGGTGTATTTGACTAACCGTGACATTTAAGCTGCATGCTGATTGGTCAAAACCGTGTTCGAAAAATGCTATTTGTCGGAGCCGTTTAAAAAGTATAAAAATGAAGAAGTCAGGCATTTTACTACAGTTGTCAAGAACTCAACTCAGCTGTCAGTCAATACATTTTGAAATCTGATGATTACTGCGAACGTATGAAAGCGCTAATTGAATTTTATTGAGTATTACTAAATAATTTTTTTTAATGTTTTTTTCAATGTACTAAAAAAAATTCTTTTAAATACTATAAAAAAAAGAAAACGTAAAAACCAGACCACGTTGTAACTTTATTCAGCATATAT
>NC_068988.1:88034114-88034779 GCF_001194135.2 Octopus bimaculoides
TATATATATATATATATTTATATATATATATATATATATATATATGGTTACTCGTGCGGCTAAGGAGTCTCAGTGGTTATATATATTTCTTTAGATACACTAAAATTGTACTGCATATGTTCGCGTAATTCTGTCTAATATATAGCTCCTGATATGTATGGAAGTGTGTTCCAATGAATATTCCTTCAGCATAACCCACGGAACGTATTTCCACAACTGTTCCAAGATATTTATCACTTCTCGTTAATATGAAATGGCCACTTGGTTCATTCGAGTGTTTTTAATCGAATTATATACCTGCTACTCATGATGCCAACAACGGCTATATAGCGTGGTTAGATGAACAACTACTATCCGTCTTTAAAACAACTGTGGCTGCTGTGATGAAAAGTCATGGAAGCATCTTGATACTGTGCATGAGACCTTGTAGTAAATATTCCATGTTTTCTGTATGTGGAATATTTCATGTTCATTCTTGTTTGTTTTATTCAGATAGAAAAAAATCATAGCACCGAATACTTGACGAGTCATTGTGCCCTTCTAATCATTAAATATCTTAAGTAAATAAGGATTATATAGCGTTCATCTATCTATCTATCTATCTATCTATCTATCTATCTATCTATCTATCTATCTATCTATCTATCTATGTGTGTATGTGTGTG
>NC_068988.1:88034789-88037619 GCF_001194135.2 Octopus bimaculoides
GTGTGTGTGTGTGTGTGTGTGTGTGTGTGTGTGTGTAGTTAAAAATCATACGCATGTTCAATGTATGGAAGTTTAGAGCTATATAACTCACGAAAAACGCAATATTTGATGGGACTAGGGGGTCATCCCAAGTTAGTGGTCCCAAAGCCGACCAAATTCACCGCTGCTTCTCAATCGTTGGCGATCCGATGCCATTCCGTCTGCATCCAAAGTGACGTCGAGCCTCTCTCTGGAGATCTTCCTTAATCACGTCCAGCCATGTGGTGCGGGACCTGGCACGAGATGGCCGAACGTACCTAAGGAAGATGGTCTCTATCTTCTATCATGCACCCTAAATCATTGCACTAGGACACCTTGCTCAATCCTTTCTTCTTTGAAGTATTATCCCTGTAGCACATTACGATCAGCTTTGTCAGAATAAAGATGTACCACCCATACAAAATAGAATTATACGAATCAGAGTGACCTTCTTTTACTAGACAGCTTGATGGGATTTAACAGAGATCTGAGAGCTGATTCTAGCAGTCGAGACACTATGTAGGAGCCACATCCTTGGCTGTCTCATATGTACTTTATTATCACAACTATCAACCTAGAAACAGTCAAGATTAGCATCAATCTCCAACAGAGCGCGCTAAGTCTGGGACGAATTGTGGTAATCAAGTGATCAAGTTAAATGATTCTCCACCTTAGATTAAAATATAAATCTATCTATCCATCTTTCTATCTATCTATCTATCTATCTATCTATCTATCTATCTATCTATCTATCTATCTATCTATCTATCTATCTATCATTATATATACTCACACACATACACACATACATGTGTATACACATATGTATGTATTCATGTATGTATGTATGTATGTATGTATGTATGTACGTGTGTGTGTGTGCATGTGTGTTTCAGATTCTTCCCTTTCACTTGTTCAACTATGAACGATCTGTGAAGAAAAGATAACCAGGTACATTCCTTGAATGTCTTCTAATATATTTCACTTCGCAAAACGTTTGACTGTAATATATTTACCTATATTTATGTCATGCTGATGACTTCAAACAAGGGTGAAACGGTGCAATAACGGCTACCAGTGACTAACCATATTTAAGATCTTTGTAATTAAAAGGGGCATGTATATTCAGTGCATCTTCTTCATTACTGTTAAATTTAAAATTCAAACTTCTCACCCCGTGATGAGTAAAGCCTTATCTACTTGTGATTGTCTCCCTCATAATAACTGCCGTTAGGGGTTTCACATGCTATTGAATTATTCTCTCAGCTAAACCAAAAAAGATTTACTTTTGTGTTGGTATGAATGGATAGAAAAAATACAACTATTCTATGCAGTGCTTAAGTATATAAACATTTTAAGGATTTAATCTATAAAACACCTTTGTCATCCTACGAATATTTCCTTTATTTCCAACGAGTCTTTAAGCTATAGATTCAACGTCGATATATGATTTAGGATGTGTTGTTATCAAGTACAACTTAGATGGCTTCACTGATTCCAGAAGCTCGATAAAATATTTATCAACAAAAGAAAGCAACTAAAAGCGGTGACTTTAAAAATAATTTTTTATTTTATTTCGTTGATAAAGATAAAATTGAGCGATAAACGTTATTTTAAGGTTATAAAAAAGAAGAAACAACAGCATTGTTCCGAACACCAAAAATGTGGCAGAAACTTGAAAAATGCCAACGAATACTCCCGATAACTCCACAAAAAGAAAAGAAGCAGAAATATACAGAGTCTTGATGTGTCGCGTTAAAAATGATAAAATATAACAATAAGTGCACATATGATTGAAACAAGTAAAAAGTAACAATTAAAAGAAAAAAATGAAACCTGATCAATAATCAAGATTAGATAAAAGACAAATTTATCGAACCTGCGAAGGAGTCTCGATGTGGTTTCTTGATCTGGTAGGAATAACAGGCATGTCTTCTTCAAATGTTTTACTGTCTTTAGAAAATGTAAGGATACATTAAATAATGTGGCTCTAGATACAGAGTGTGTCTGAAAAAGGAAAATAGAAAAGATAGTCACGGCTAGAAAGTGTTTTGTGTTTTTACAAGAGTAGATCTGACTTGAGGCAAAATAGCAACAACAGCAGCAACAGCAACAACAATAATATAAAAGTTATTCTTATTTCGATAATTGATTTCTATGCTTTAGGATTATGTATATTGTTTTAAAATTTATACACCAGGTAGATGTATATTGTATTGAATCTAAGAATTTTCCCCGTGTTAGGTCATAAGTCACTCTAGCATGAATAGATTAATGACAGTCCATTAACGTTATTGATGGCAACGTGAAACAATGTGAAGGAAAAGAATTCAACTAGAAACTGTTATTTATATGTAACAAAATCGGTTTAACTTCCTACAGATGTTCCACTCATTATTTTTGGAATCTATTGACATTCCTACGCCGAAAAGTACAATTACATTCTCTAACGTGTTTTAACTCAATAGCAAGCTGCATCATACTTTGTGTTATTGATTTCAAAACTAGTCTGCAATTATTTAAAAAACTATTGGCGTTTTCAGGTGAGACAGACTTTATAATTAGATGAGTTAGAAGCTGATGGTTTCACACTTCGTTTGTTTTTGCATTTTTATTTAGATGGTTAAATAGTTATTTGATATGGCTGCGTGGTTCAGAAATTAAACATAGGTTTGGCTATCCTTTGTATTGTTTCAAACAGTCTGCAGCCATGCTTGGGCACCGCATTGAAGACATTTTAGTAGAATGAATCGACCCCATATATATATATATATATATATTAAGGTAGTATATTTTATACTCTGCTATTGTA
>NC_068988.1:88039689-88042982 GCF_001194135.2 Octopus bimaculoides
CAACAGTGGTGACGCTGACGTTCGGTCATGTAAAAACAAATAATAAATGAGTATATGCATATATACGTACAGGTGTGTGCATACCTACGTCTACCTGTATATATAGGTGCATATCTGGGTACAGGACATTGCAAACAAAACGTAGACAAGAAATAATAATAACCAGAGTACAGAAAACACACAAGCCACATAGAGAACATTTTCCTTCATCAGCTACCCCCGTTTTAACACCGGCCTTTCGAATATATATATATATATATATATTAAGGTAGTATATTTTATACTCTGCTATTGTACTGGTTTTATCCTCAAGTATTATTTCTTGAGTTTTCACAAGTTTTCCATCATAAATACTTGTTATGTTCTTTTTGCATTATCTGTAGAATGAATAGACCACAGCGCTTATTTTTTTAAAAGCCTAGTACTTTATTCTCTCGCTCTTTTTGCTGAGCCGCTAAGTTACGGGGACGTAAACACACTAACATCGGTTGTCAAACAGTGGTGATGGTGGACAAACACAGATACAAAGTCAAACACACACACACAAATATATATACGACGGGCTTCCTTCAGTTTCCGTCTACCAAATCCACCCACAAGGCTTTGGTCGGCTCAAGGGTATAGTAGAAGACACTCAAAGTGCCACGCACTGGGACTGAACCCATAACCTTGTGGTTGGGAAGCAATCTGCTTACTCCACAACCACGCCTGCCTCTTAATTATTTAAATTAATTTGCAAAACATTTTTACCGTAGGATTTCATGGTTGTTTTGTAGCTCTACACTTCATCTGTAACTTTTGTTTATCAGTTTTGAAATTTGAGTAAATTTTACTTCTTTCCCGACATATTATGGAGAGGCAAGTAGAAGAAGAAAAAACGAATTTATCTGACAACCACATATATGTTTATTAGAAGATCGTCGAGAAATTTTAATCCGTCAAGAAACTTGACAGAGGAATCAAGATACCCGATCGCATTTAAGACCTGTATAGAAGGATCATCCGTGTCAGAAGAAGATACATGCCATGATATGCATTAAAGCATCAATAATGGACACAAAGGAAGAAATTCTCTGAAATTAGAAGAGAAATGAATACAATACACAGAAGTCATACGAATTAACATGTAAAGTGAAGACTTGAAGAATCTAAAAAAGGACGAGTGAAAAGATTAAAGAGGAATGAAGAATAAAGAGAGAAGATTACCTTCCGGATATTAAAGACAGGAGTCAGAAGAGAAAGGAAAATGTGAAAGAAGATGAAAAAGAAGATTAGTCTTGGAACATGGGAGAAAGAAAAAGAGAGAAAAACTTGAATGAAATAGAGAAAGAAAATACGGTTAGAACGGTTAGGGACCAAGAACAAAAGATGAAATAGGATATGAATGGGGATAAAAGAAGGAAAGAATAATTGCCTGCTTCAGGAGTGAAATGAAAATATATTTAAAGATACTACAGTAGCTTGGAAAATGTGTAGAAGCGTCATTTATCTGTGGTTCATATTCAGGCTCCGGGTGTCTTATGCTCAGAATTAAATTTGAACTCCAGTGATGTTAATATTTCTTTCACGATTCTATACCACCCAATATTCACTGCGATTCTCATATCCAGGACAATTCATAAATCTCTGAGGTGAACGCTTGATAAGCTCGATTTATAACTGACTCAGTAAAGTTTTGCTCATTGCCAACCCTATGTAGCTTTCTTAAGAGCAAGGTCGTTGTAAACTATCAAATTAAAGTTGATGACACTGAAAAAGAGATGGCCAACAAAAGCAGAGATGTAAGGGGTTTTATGGCACACATCTTGCTGTATGAGATATCTCTCTTTATAAATTATTCTTGAGACCGGTTACACGGTTTCCATGACGTTTAAATGACTGAAATCACAACCTTTTACTCTGAACAAAATGCCGGTCCTTTGACGCCGCATCGAAGAAGCCAAAAAACAAAAAGCCAGAGAAAAGAGGAGGAAGAAAAACGCACTCAACACCACAGCTGAAGACATCTTCGAAAGTATGGAGGGGGAACGTCGATAACGGTAGAGGAGTAGGGGCCGAAACCAGACGTGGTTCCTCCTGATGATGTCCTTAGCCACTGGATCTATAAAGGAGCTGCTGAGGTTGCGAACCACGAAGCGTGGTTGGAATTCCTCCTCTCTTTATAAATTTTTCTTGAGACCGGTTACTCGGTTTCCATGGCAGATAAATGACTTAGATCACAAACGTTTACTTTGAACAAGATGCCGGTTCTTTGCTGGGTTGAAGGTCAGCAATTTTGATTCGAGGGTACAAGTCAATTACATGGACTCCAATACATGACTGGTACTTTATTTCATCGACCCCGAAGGGATGTAAGGTAAAGCTGACCTCAGAACGTTAAGAACCGGAAAAATGCCGCTTAGCATTTTATCTGACATGTTAAAGATTCTGCCAGTTCGTTGCCGATGAAATACATTAGATAATGATTTTAAATTTGGTCACAGGGCGAACAATTTCTTGGGATAGGTTAAGTCGCTTACATCGATCCCAGTGCTCAACTAGTGCTTATTTTATTGACCCCGAAAGGATGAAAGGCAAAGTTGACAGGTAAAGTTCAAAGGATAAAAGGCAAAGTTGTATTTAAACTCAGAGCATAAAGTTGAGAGAAATGCCGCTCAGCATTTTGCCCGGCGTGCTAACGATTCTGCCATCACCGCCTTAAATACATTAGGCATTAAAAAATGTAGCGTTAGTCTATCTCGAGAAACTTCTGGCTGATAGTATAGTTTGTAAGATTGTTTTGAGTGTTATATACCAAAATGTGTAAAGTTGTATATCCATGTATCTATGTTTTGTATATTACTCGTAAAATCACAGTTAACATGTTCTTTCAACATGCCATTCAAAAATACTTTTCGTTATTCGAAAAATATCTCATAAAGTTTCTGTAAAATTTTAAATAAATTTTTAGACATATACAGCATATACATGAATGATTTTAAATTTGAGAAACTGAGGTAAACTAGAATGTCAGATATTAAAATATGTTACTTAAGGCATATTCACCGTTTTTAGCATTAAACAGAAATTGATTTAAATTCTTTAAAATTAGTTAAAAGAAATTTTTATTGATTTAATTTGAAATTCTATGTTGTTTTGTCGAATATAAAATATATATATAAAAAACCCATGAAAACAATCGCAGACATTAGAATTAAAAAAATTATATAAACTTCAATATGTTGAAATAATGCTACATAAATGTATTTGGGAGAATATACAAAAAATAACAACAGACGAGGACAGGTGGTGTA
>NC_068988.1:88043082-88043386 GCF_001194135.2 Octopus bimaculoides
TGTCTGTCTGTCTGTCTGTCTGTCAGTCTGTCTGTCTATCTATCTATTAACCTATCCCTCAATCTCTCTCTCTATCTGTATGTCTGTCTAGCTACATTTTTGCTCATCATCATCATATCATCATCATCATCATCATCATCATCATCAGAATCATCATCTCTGTCTGTCTGTCTGTCTGTCTCTCTTTCTGTCTGTCTGTCTCTCTCTTTCTCTCTTTCTCTCTCTCTCTATCTAATTATACAGGCGCAGGCGTGGCCGTATGGTAAGAAATTTGCTTCACAACCAGCACTTTCATCGGAGGGAT
>NC_068988.1:88043749-88045045 GCF_001194135.2 Octopus bimaculoides
TATATATAGGGTAAAGCCCTCCTTCGGTCAAGAAGGATTGCGCCTAGAAAGTTACTCTCCGAGGCACAAGTCGGGGCAAGGTTGCTTATGGAAGACCAGCAGCATGCCAGCCTTCCCTCGCTACGCCACCGATGTTGCCCCAGGGAGAGACAAAGGCCGCCCGATAAGGCTTGGCACCAGTGACGTCGCAACTCATTTCTACAGCTGAGTAAACTGGAGCAAAGTGAAATAAAGTGTCTTGCTCAAGAACACAACACACCACCCGGGCCGGGCTCACAATCATGAGCGTCCATATCTATATATAGTTGTACGTATATAAATATTCAAAGATAATTAAAGAACACTGTGATACCTGTCTCGTTGTAGAGTTCAGATTAGTGTTGGATTGGTTGATTGAAGTTCACTTGAAATGACATAAGCATCAACGTAACCCAGATTTATAGAAAAAGCCTCACCCAACCTTCCATTTGTCCACCCATCCACCCACCCATCCATCCATCCATCCATCCATCCATCCATCCCAGCAACCAACCAACCAACCAGCCAACCAGCCAACCGACCGACTGACTAACCGAGCAACCGAACGACCAGAGATAGAAAAAACAAACAAAAAAATCCCACAACAAGTAACAAAAAGACCATAATTAAAATATAAAAAGGCATTGGTTAATGGTGTCATCTCACCGTTGCTACAAGTTATGGTAGACTGGTAATTGCTCTTCGTCTGATTAGATCCTGGAGATTGTTCAACAGCGAAGCCCTTAGCTTAATACGATGGTCACATCACTGCCCACTACACACAAATGTCCAACACACAGCCATACGCACGCGCACACGTTTCTCTGCTCAAGCGCACGCAAGCTTACTTCCGGAAGACTTGTTAGTGAGTTACGTTGGACGCCATAGTTTTCGTGCGTAACGGGACTTAATGAAGCGATCACGGACGTTTTAGCTGTGTTAATGATGGCTTCGCTTGACCCTCCCTCTCACTCCCGTTCACAGTTTCTCTCTCTTTAGCTCTCTCTCTTTCTCTTTCACGGTTTCCCTTTCTTGCTATCATTTTAGGTTTAAAACGATGGCATTAAATGAATGATTGCAGGGAGCCTTCTATGTGCAGAGGTGTGTGTGTATATATATATATATGCTTATACAGAATAATTGTATTTACTATACACACACAAATATGTACACACGCCTACTCACACACACGCACATCACGTATGCAGACGCTCTCATACATATTCTGCATACAACACACATGTATACAGACATATACCTACATATATATATATATAT
>NC_068988.1:88045351-88046483 GCF_001194135.2 Octopus bimaculoides
ACACACACACACACACACACATATATATATATATATATATATATGTACACATACATACATATATTTATATATATACATACATGCATATATACATATATATATATATATATACATATACTCTCGCAAAGACACAGACACATGCACAACACAGAGGTTTGGTGGTATACATAGTTTGATATGTACAAACGCACGAAACTAACGAGAACGTATACAAACAAACATCGGTGGTCAAACGATGGCGGAAGGACAAAGAAAAAGACACACACATACACACGCACACACGCAACCACACACACACACGCACACACATACACACAAACACACACTCACATCTATGTTTATCTTTTCATACTTGTTTCAGTGTTTGGACTGCGATCAAGCCGGGGTACCGCCTTGAAGGATTTCGTCGGCCCTAGTTCTTATTTTGGTTTCTCTAAGCCAGGTACTTATTTCCTCGCTCTCTTTTGCTGAACCGCTGGTTTATTTGGTGGTAACCAAACTGACACCGGTTGTCAAGCGGTGGTGAGAACAAACGCTTTAGCCGTTATCAATGGAAAATACCACGCGCACACACACACACACACACATGTATATGTATGTACGTACGTACGTATGTATGTATGTATGCATGTATACATGTCTGTATGTAAGTATGTATGCATGTATGTCTATCTATGTATGTGCATCAGGTCAAAGATTAGGGCGTCCTTTCTAAGTTTGTTTTTTGTTTTCTAGGGGTTTAACAAATCTTTATATAGCCCTCGTTAACTCTCTGGGTCCCAGACCAATCGACCAGTAGAACATCCCACTTATAGTATGAGTGTGTGTGTGGGGTGGGGTGTGTGCGTGCGTGTGTGTGCATACGTGTATGTACACGTGAGTGGGCATGTATGTCTGCGTGTGTACGTGTGTGTGCGAGCATGTATATGCACAAATGCGTGTGCATGCGTAGTATATGTGGGTATATATGTACGCATGTATAAGAGCGTTTATATATATATATATATCCCAAAAGTCAAGTATGAAAATATCTGCGTTTGAGGTGAACCCGCATCACAGAATCGAACCATACATCACTGCGTTTCAAAGAAAAAAAAAACAAAATTAAAAAAAAAAATAACCAAAAGTAAAA
>NC_068988.1:88047067-88049438 GCF_001194135.2 Octopus bimaculoides
TATATATATATATATATATATATATATATATATATACATATATATATATATAAAACTATGTATGTATATATGTACCTATGTATATATATGTATGCATATATATGCGTATGTATATATTAATATGTATGTTTATATGTATGTATATATATATATGTGTGTATGGATATATATGTATATATGTATATATACATGCATACAAACATACATATATATACATATATACATACACACACACACATATTTATACATAATAGCTGTTCACTCGTGTCCGAGGCAACACAATGACTGGCTATTATATATGTAAACACACGCAACTACACACACACAAACAACTCTGTATATTTAGATGTATTCACTGGATGAATCACTGTCGCTATTCAAATTCGCTCTATATGCGGTCCATTAGGCAACCAATCGAGAGAGAAAGAGAGAAAGAGAGAGAAAGAGAGAGAAAGTGAGAAAGAGAGACAGAGAGAGGGTAAGAGAGAGAAAGAGAGACAGAGAGAGGGGAAGGTTTTGGCATGGGGCTCGAAAACGAGCAAAATGACATTGCAGACAGCCGCCATCGATTCATCTTTTGCTGCTTGACAGGTGTCACACCATACAAGCTTTAGGTTACAAAACTCCGAAGCTTCAACAAGGAGTAGATACAAACAAAAATGCAATAATGGGGTTGCCAGAACTGCTGGAAATAGAAGCTATATTATCCTTAAAAATCACACTCTATTATGTTTATATTTAATAACTGATAAAATTCATTGTATATTATGGATTTGGATACAATCTCCCAGATCCAGAGTGGAGATGGTTATGTCAATGAATTAACAAAGCCAGTACAATTGGCTTCAGATTTTGGTACAAGACGAATAATTTCGGAAGTGGGGAAAGTTAATTACATCGACTTCAGCGCTCAAGTGCTACTTACTTTATCGCTCCGAAAGCATGAAAGGCAAAATTGACCTTGACGGAATTTGAAACTATGACGTAAAGACGGACGAAATGTTGCTAAGCATTTCGCCAGGCGTGTTAACGATTCTGCCAGCACACCGATTTAGAAAGACACTAATATTACACCCGTAATATTAACAAAATCATCTAATCAACGATTTCCCTTTGCCTGTTTGTTATGTTTTGTTGCGACATTGGGTCACTGTTTACAGAATAGACATTATTGTACCAACTAGTGGCCGAAATTTTGAAACAGCTGTAAAGACATATCATGGACTATCTTTTTTCTTCTTAATTATATTTATGTTTTATGTAACATCTGTATAGATGATTTTATACCATGAAAAACAGCGTGAGCATGTTTTAAATTTTCAATATTCTATATATGTATGAAGCATTGATGTTTGTAAATCGTGAATGGTTATAATCGTTAGAACGTCGGTCAAAACCTCTGCCGTATTTAGATACAAATCTTCATGTTCAACATGAAAATACCATTCGGATCAACTTTGCTTTATATCATTCAGGTGTTAATAAAATAAAGTACCAGTTAAATACTAGGTTCGACCTAATATTTCTATTACGTATCCTAGACGTATTATAGAAACAGTAAGGCGAAGAAGGATGCACAATCAAAATGTGAACATACGAACATATTCAATAAAATAATGATTCATCTTTTACCAGCAGACACTGAAGTTAGAATGCAAGGCCAATTATACACTACCAACAAACCCAGCTTCGATCTCTAAATACCCTCAAGGGGACTGGGAAAGATGAAAAGATAAAATTTCCTTTTTCCCTATGAAATAATGTCAAACTGCATTAGGAAAGATTTTATAGCGGTTACGCTAGGCCCGGTATGTGTATATAATTCGGGGAAAAATCTGATCGTTGTCTACACACAAAGATCAGATATTTGCCTAAGAATATGCGTTGGTACTGAGGGATTAATTCAGGATCTTTTCAAATCATCTCCCGCCCGTTTGTTTTTTGTTTTTATTTCTGTAATTTTTATCGGTATTTTTTTTTTTTACTTGTTTCAGTAATTGCTCTGCGGCAATACTGGGGTATCGCCTTGAACGGCCTTTAGTCGAACAGTCGAACCCCAGTACTTTTTAAAAAAAAAGTCTGGTTGTAATTATTCTATCGGTTCATTTTGGCGAACTGCTAAGTCACGGTGACGTAAACATACCAACAACAGTTTTAAAGTGGTGGTGGTGGGTGACAGACACAACCGAAAATACACACAGACACAAAAACACACATACACACACATACAGGCACACATGCACCCACATACACACACATACATGCACGCACGATCATAGACACAGATACATGCATATGTAACATATGCACAGCACGCAAATACACACGCATATATATATATGTATATATATATATATATATATATATATAT
>NC_068988.1:88053815-88058815 GCF_001194135.2 Octopus bimaculoides
AGAGAGAGAGAGAGAGAGAGAGAGAGAGAGAGAGAGAGAGAGAGAGAGAGAGAAAGAAAGAAATACATCAGCCAAAGTGAGTGAAAGGAGAAATGGATAGAGATACAGAGTGAGAGCGGAGAAAAAGAGAGAAAAAGAGAGAAAGAAGGAACGAGAGAGGAGAGCGATAATAATACAGAAGAGGAAGAAAGGAAGGAGAAAGTGAAGTAAGGAATGAGAAGAAAAATAATGAACACGAGAAAGAGAAAGAACGTGAATAGAAAGAGAGGTACGATCAAAAGGGGAGGGGAAGGAAGAGGTGCAAAGAGAGATGAGAACAAAGAGAGATTAACGTAAAGAGAGATCAGTATAAAGGGAGGTTTCAGTCAACTCCATCTATGCGGTTTACCATTCATTCGAATTAGAGATAAGTTTGGAGCAGATGGAACTGACCAGAATGTCTACAAGTAGAGTCCCGGAAGATCACAGATATCGACGCGTTCCGCAAAGCAAGAAAGAGTACTGGAAAATTATTGTCGGATTTTATGAGAATCTGTGCAGCCAGTAAATTGTGAGATGGGGATTTCAGTCAAGCGTCTGTCGCATTTTGAAGTTGGAAAATTTACATTCTAAGAATGGTCCATACTATAAATGAAGGAAACTACTGAACGAGGATGTGCAGAGATACCGAGCAAAATGGTTCTTGATTTTTCTATTCCATTGTTTCGCATTAGCAGCAGTGCATGGATTAGAATGGTCACCAATTTTCAAAAAAAAAAAAGAAGAAAAAAGTAAATTCTACCATTAGATTCTATTAAATTTTGAAAATGACGTGTAAGTTAATAAACACTGACTTTATAATCATTCAATGTGTGTATGTTGTCAATGAAGATAATCCGGACCGGAGAGTGGAGTTTCGTGAGTGGTAATTAAAAGATGTATTGGAGTGATGAGGCTAAATTTAAGCTGAATGACTTGATTAGCCGCCACAGTTGCACCTGGAGGACACCTGGAAATCCACTTATTACGAAGGAACACAATATTAATTTACCAGCACTTACAATAGCGTCCGGTTTGGTATCGAAAGGATTAAGTGGACCATACGTCTTTGACAGAACTGTGACTTGTGCCATTTTCTTGAACTTGCCATGACAGTCTGTCAGGCCAAGCATTCAAGAGTACTATGAAGTTGTGGAGTTTATTTTCAGCATGATTTGGCACTCTATGATAAAGTTTACGGTACGAAATGGCCAATAATCGACGAATCGAGAGCAGCCATTGAATAAAGATGCGTGGAAATACCAAACAAAATGTTTCCTGAATTTTGCGATTCCATAACACAAAACAAAACAAAGTACAAATAGAAGTTCAAAATTGAGAATGTTCATTGGCAAAAATTTTTTGCAGAAAATTCAAAGAATAAATTCACGCTTCTTTGTGCACCTTGAATGTTGAGCAACAGGAGCATCTCATTTCATACACTAGCAGTAGTCTGTCATCATCACAGCGTCCCAACGTCCTTCGTACCGAGTACCCATCTTGATGTCCCGATGGAATCGTTCGCTTTGTTCATCGCTAACATCTCCGAGATTTTCAGGAAAATGATCAAGATGACTAAAAAAATAATGCATTTTGATTCTCATATTCGCGCCAATATCACGAAAAGTTGATATCAAATTGGTAACAAGGTTTTCACTTTTATGTTTCCCAAGGAAATTTTGCACTACTTCTGCAAAAGGCAGCCAAGCTGATGTTTCATTTTCGCTGATCCTTTTCACGAAATTTGTGAGCTTACGGATCTGTGGTCCATAAAATATCCCTGCTTTAAGTTTTTCAATCATCAGGTCTGGAAATACACTGCAGACATACTTGCTTGATGAATCCGAGTTTGATGTGGAAAGGGGGAAAATGATCTTACCTCGCTCAACTAAAGTTTCTTCCAATATATTGGCAGCTCTACATGGAGCTATGTTTGTTCGAGACAGTCAGTCTCTCTTAACATAGTGGTTTATTCGGTCTCTCTTGTTTCAATGCAAAGGAAGCATGGATATTTGGTATAACCAGATTGTTGTCCCATGAGAAAATTCATCATCTTTAAGTCAACGCAAATGACCCATTTATGATCATGATACAGTATCTTCTCTAAAGTCAACTTAACATTTCTTCATATTTTTCCTTTAGAGTTGTTGGGTAGCTGAGTGGGACAGAGCCATACACGATTCCGTTGTGCAACAATACACATTTTAAATTACGCTTAGTGCTGTCAATGAAAAGACGTCTGGTTTGTATTCCTCAATGCCAAGTTTATTAAGAAGCCCACTGACATCTCTGCAGTAAACCACTTTTCCTATTTTGTGAAGAAAGAAAGGAACTCTTCATGCGGGATTTTTGGAGGGTTCATGCCACGAACTAGATTATTCAGCTCTACCACGGAGAATAGCTGAGGTAAAGTCTCAACTGAGAAGCCTTGATCTCTAGTGTCATCTTCAGGTGATGAATCTTCTATGGTTGAAGATAAAGTTATCTGAGGCAAGACATTGAAGACATGAACAGGAAGCTCTTCATTGAGTGGAACCTGTCTAATAGCAGAGGCAAGATTAGGATGGACAAGCGTTTGTCGATTTTTCCGGTTAATACTCTTCAAATTTAGGTTACAAAAATAGCAGTCGTCCACGTGATTATAGGGCTCAATAACTTAAAAAACTAGATCTGGTAGGCCAAAAAGAATGTTATATTTGGATTTCGAGTTTGTGTAGGAATATCTATTTCCTTAACACCAAAAACCTTGTAGACCAGTGTAATAAATGCCCTGATGCAAATACCAGACACTGGTTCTCATGGCTTCTGATCTTGACTGATTAGAAATATTATCATGTACATGTTTTGTATCCGTATAAAAGATGGGCGACAACAAATATTCTGCTCAGTACCACACATTTGCTTGTCAGTTGCTGGACCTTAACCAGTTGAGCATTGCCCTTGGTGGGTGACGATATGTGCCTATCTAATCACGAGCAGAAGTAGTGGGAGAGAAGCTTAGAAATTTGTTAAGAGAAATTCTTTGGAGCTTGAATAATTTACCTCCGGAAACATGGGTGTTTCGTTCAGCATTCTCAAACAACACTTATTCAAGGACCTTTTGAGCATGATTGGTTATTCGACCCGAAGAAAATTATAACTGGGCCACACCTGTAAGGTCATGAGCTGTTTATCTTGATAAGAGAACACCATGTCGCGCACATATGGTTGAGATATATGTACCTGGTGTACTCTTATCAGACTCGTAGTCATGATGGGTATACTGGGATTCGTATATCTTACCCCAGTGTCACTCAAAAGTAATAACAACAACAACAACAACAACAACAACAACAACAACGACAATAATAATAATAATAAAAATAATAATAGCATTTGGTTTCAAATTTTTGTACAAAGCAAGCACTTTTATGGGAAGGGGATTAGTTGGTTTCATCGATCCTATTGTTGACCTCGGCAGGATTTGACACGAGGACATAAAAAGCCGGAGGAAATACGGTTTAACATTTTGACCGAAGCACTAATGATTCTGTCAGCTTACCATCTTAATAATAGTAAGAAGAAGAAAGTGAAGAAGAAGAAGAAGGAGGAAGAGGAGGAGGAGGAGGAGGAAGAAGAAGAAGAAGAAGAAGAAGAAGAAGAAGAAGAAGAAGAAGAAGAAGAAGAAAAAGAAGAAGAAGAAGATTCTGTTCAGGGTATGTAAAGATTTTTCGATGATTCAAGAAAGAAAGAGCTATTGAAAAATAATAGATAATAAATAAAGCAAGCGAACGAAAAGAAAGCTGAAAAGCTACAATGAATTACCGTCTTTAAGAGCAAAACTTTTCAAAAAAATTTTTTAAAAGCTCCGAGGAAAAGAGAAATGACTTGTAGTGGTGTATAAAACGAAAATAGTTGTCACGAAGATTGCTGTGTCAAAGAAAAAAAGTGTACTTTTCGAAAACATCATCTGTGTGATCTCAATAATTGTTTACGTTTACAAACATTTAACGTGCTCCCGAGAAAAATAAAAAGCAAACAAAGAAACAAAACAAAAAAAAAACTGTACATATATCATCTATTAATTGAAATAAATCATTAGCAGATTGTCAGTGGTATTTAGCGGGTTGTCAAATGTTTAGTTCTCATAATGAAACGAAGAGTTTTAATTTGAATGCCAGTTTGTTGTTTGTTTATTCTACATTCACTTACAGTTATCATCACACAGTCTTCGTCTATTGAGAGAAATGCGACCTATCAACTCGAGGGTGTTTAAATATATCTAGAGTTATCTAAATTATTAGATTTTCTCGACTTATCGCTCTAGCAGCTATTATAGCAATGTCATTCTCAAAATGTCTGGAATTACAAGCTAAACAAGGAAATAATTCGTGAATTAGATTTAACCAAATAGAACCCCAAGTGAGATAGAATGTCACCATCTGTCACTAACTACAAAACCAACAGCAACATTAATAAAAAGATTAGGTGGAAATAGATCCGCGCGGAATACTTCGAGGTTATGAAAACAATCTGTACGGTCAAACTAAGCCCTTCAGTGTTAACTTACCAAATTTGACATAGAAATAACCACAACATTTCACCGCGATTAAATAGTATGAAATTATATAGAAAAAATACGAAAGGATAACCATAGCTGAACAGAAAAATATAGGAAAGAGAAATATTGATTTCATATTTGGAACAAGGCCAGCAATTTTGGGAGGGGGAGAGTCGATAACAACGACTCCAGTGTTCAACTTGTACTTGTTTTATCAACAGCGAGAGAATGAAAGGAAAAGTCAACACCGTCAGAATTTGAACTCAGAACGTAAAAACGAGCAAAATACCAGCAACGATTTTGTCATAGGAAAGAGAAATATGAAGATGAAATAATACTGCAGAACCGATACAACAAATGACCATAAGACAAACTTGGCGAACAACATATCAGTGTATAAAGGTAATACAATACACAACCCAACAGAGAATTTAAGCCAAGA
>NC_068988.1:88060181-88060814 GCF_001194135.2 Octopus bimaculoides
ATATATATATATATATATATATATATATATACATATATATAATCCTCCAGGTCTGATCTACATAGATCGCTATTGGCAGTTTTGCTATCTTGTACTGACGAATCTTCAGTTCTATTCATATGTTATTGCTACACCAAAGTACTGCCAGTCTTCTAAATATTGCCGCTGCTTTGCAAGTCCTGCAGTTTACATCTCTCTCTACACCGTCGTTGCTTGTCACTCTGCTTCCCAGATATGTGAAGCTTGTAATTTCTTCAACTGATTCTTGTCCAACTTTCTACTTGCTTCCCAACTTGCATTACCTTCGACGTATATCATCAGCGGTGCCTCAGAAATACTGCAGAATCGCTTATCGGGACAGAGTGTCAAAAGAAGTCATACTCCAAGTAGCAAGAGTAAGGCCCCTGCAAGCAGCCAAACAGCCATGGGATGGATTCCGCTGGAAGGTAAGAGAAAAAGTGATCGGCCAGGAAGACAAGGCGTGATACCTTGAAAGAAGACCTACGTAGACTAAACATCACCTGGGAAGAATCATACCGGTTGACCAGAGACGGAGATAATTGGCGATCTCTGACTGCCCGATGCGCCACTCAAAGGTACCAACGACCCTAAGGAGAAGAAGAAGATATATAT
>NC_068988.1:88064959-88069572 GCF_001194135.2 Octopus bimaculoides
ATATATATATGTGCGTGTGTGTGTGTGTGTGTGTGTGTGTGTATAATATATATATATATATAGAGGAAGAGAACGAGACGGTGAGCGGCATTAATTCCAAGTAAACGTTAGTTGATATAGTATATGCACATACATACATACATACATATGTATATATATAATATACATACATACACACACACACACACAAATATATATATGTGTGAGTGTGTGTGCGTGTGTAAATAGTGCAGATATGTTCGTGTGCATGTATTTATGTATATATATATATATATATATGTATATGCAAACACACTCACATATTTAAACATAGCATACATATATAAGCAGGAGTGTAGGTGTCATAGAGTTAAACGATGATGAAAGCAAAAATATTAATAAAAAACAATATGAAATATAAAACAAGATAACTGGAGTAGAAAAAAAAAAGAATGTAAAAGAGCAAAACAAGATAGACGACATATATTATTAAACCTCTTCGGTCAAGAACTACCACAAAACGATTAATATTATTTCATCTTTATCAACAAAAAAATATACACAGAGCACATGATACATAAAAAAAACAACAGAAAAAAAATGCCTGGATAAAGGATAAACGGTCGTAAGATTATAAAGCTATTTAACAATTACTGTAGTTTTGAGTTCGGAGCGTTTTGATATATAATCGTGAAATAATTTCAATGCTTGTCTGAGGTACACCGTTGGTAATGAAAAAATAATATGGGATAACGATAAAGAAATTGATTTTGGGAGTGTAATTCTTTTTTTTTTTTTTTTGCTGCTGTTGCTTATCTCACAATTGTAGGAAGACGAAGAGGATTAGAGATAAACTAAAAAAGAACGAGATAAAAAGGGGAGGCACTGAGTTTTGAACTGTTAACAGGAAATAGAATAATAAAGTAGATTTTAATAACGTAATTCTTGTAGTGAAATGATTCTTATTTCTATCGGATAAAACAAGAATTTTCTTTAAAATGTAAAGAAATTGGTCTTATATTTGGGAATTAAAGTATTAAATAACTACAAGAATATTCCAACAACTAGGATAATAATGATAATGGTGGTGGCAGTGATGGTGTCTGTAGACGTAGTCGTACTGCTGATGTTGATAACGAATATTGTGGTGATAATAATTCTAATAATGATAATAATGATAATAATAATAATGATTTTTTTATTGGCCACAAGGCCTCGAGACATGGAGGACAATATCGAAGAATGAGTTACAGCACTAAAAGAAAAACAAGTTACGTAAACATGTGGGGTCAACATCAATCAAGGGAAGATACTACCACATTAAAGGGTATAACCGAGAATATATAACAGGAAGTAGAGAAATAAATAATAAATAAATAGAATCTCCAATAGCGGGGTAGTCCACTTAGAGTAAACCGGAGTAAACCCCACACAAAAACCCCGGATTACTCAGCTACCCCCAAGGCATGGCAAATTGCCCACTTTCAGTTTCTTTCCTCCTGCTTAGAAAAGGCATATTCAGAATAGATCCTTTCCGTGTCACCAGTCTTGCCACTGTCGACCACCTTTTGATAAACACTAGAAGGCAGAACCTCGTCTCTACTCTTACCTTCCTCTTCAAATGATATTTGAAGAAATTGTTGTGGGCTTGACCAGATGGGAATGTGCCTGTCTTCAAACCTATCAGACAGGTCCACCACACAGACTATTTTTCCACAGCCACTAAGCAGAGAAAGACCTGCTTTCCTTCTCTGCAAAGGGAAGGTGGTGCGCCGATCTTCACTATACACTCGGCAAACAACTGAATTCGTCTTACATGTGACAACAGCTGCTTCACACAATCTCATGACTCTCTAATGCATGGACACTGAATTATTGCATGCAGGACGGTTTCGTCCCCATGCAACCATCTCGGGCAGGTTCAGCTGTTGGCACTGCCATTCTTGAAAAGCTTGTCTCGAACGGGCAATGCCTCTCTGTAGCACAGCCAAGTCAAAGACTTTTGGGAATTGTCAATGATCTTTGATCCGAAGATCTTTCAGAAGAGACTACTCAGACAGTTTTTTGTCGATGCCCAGATTCAATCCTAGGTCATCATCACTCATACCCTCAACTCACCTTCTATAGAAATTTTGCGTTGTTTTCCCACAAATGGTTTTGGGCAGCTGGCACAATGCAGTTATTGGCTGGCAACATTGTAGATGCCTAACGCCCAACTTTGGTCTACGTTTCACACATGACTACAGCTCTGTCAATGAGATGAGCTGCAGTGATTATGATGATGATACTAATAGTAATAATGATGATGATGATGATAATAATAATAATAATAATAATAATAATAATAATAATAATAATAATAATAATAATAATAATAATAATAATAATAATAATAATAATAATAATAATAATAAGGATATAATGTCAGCTAATGATGTTAATGTTACAGATATCAACTATCTGTATTATGCATCCGCGAAAATCTCAACGATTCTATGTGGTGAAAAGATTAGAAAACGACAACGTTCCCACAAAAAAAAAAAGCCTTCTTGGTAAGAGCGTATTCAACACCAAATTAAGCTACTTATGTCTGACATTGAATGTTTAAAAACCTTACGTTTGACAAGGCTATCAAACCTACAAAAACCCGAAAATTAAAGAAAAAATATATGTAAACCATATTTGACATTGATATCACCATAGAAACCATCAAGCAAAAGGTATTTGCTAAAGCTGCCTGCATAGCAAGGTATGAAAAGCGCATTAGATTCTTCAAGGACAACATATTAAAAAATAATCCCAAAAATTGTTGTAGGAATATGGGGAAAATACCAGTTGCAGTAAAGTCTGTCCCATCAAAAGAAGTGCAGGAATTTTGGAATAAAATTTGGACAGAAGAAAAAACACAATGAAAAGGCCCCTTGGATTGCTAGAATATCTACAGACTTAGACTCCTTAGAAGAGCAAAAGTGGGGGGGTGTCAAGGTAGAAGATGCAAGATCTGCTCCCAGGAGGTCAAGCAAATGGAAATCTCCAGGAAAGGGTAAAATTCCTAACTTCTGCCTTCCTAGAGAGCCATGAACTGCTAAAATAACTTTACAACAATGTTTTGCAACATCCTAGTATGATTACCTCTTGGTTAATTAATGGTTTAAAACTCCTATTTCCAAAAAAATGAAGAAACAAATGAACCAAAAAATTATCGACCTATAACCTGATTAACAACAATGTATAAAACGCTAGCATCTGTCCTGACTGAACATACCTATAGATTTTTAATAGAAAGTGGCATATTTCCTAATGAACAAAAATGTTGTAAGCGTGGATCCTATGGTTGTAAAGATCAGCTACTCATCAATAAGATGATCTTGGAAGATTGTCACAAACGACACGAAAACTTGTCAATAGCCTAGATAGTCTATAAAAAAGCTTTTGACAGCCTACCATATAGCTGGATTAAGAAATGTCTGGAAAGGTATAAAATAGCTCCTACTCTGCGAAGAAGAACCACACTGACTTTGAACAGTGACAATGAGTCTCTTAATGCTGAAGATGTAAGAATATCATGTTGCATTTTCCAGGGTGACTCACTATCACCACTCCTCTTTTGTCACGCGTTAATACCTCTCTCGAAATTGTTCAATGATGTACAACACGGTTATAAAATGTTTGATAAAAATATAAATCATCTCATTTACATGGATGATTTAAAGCTCTTTGCAAGAAAATGACCAGCAACTCAGGGGCTTACTAGCGATTGTTAAACAATTCAGTGATGACATCAGGATGCAATTTGGCCTCGATAAATGTGCAAAAGTTACCTTTATCAAAGGAAAAATGACAGAAACATCTAACGTTAACCTTGACCAGCAGAATGTCATAAAAGAGTTAGAAACAGCGGAGAGCTACAAATACCTAGGGGTAATTGAAGGGGACAATATCAAGCACTCAGTGATGAGGGAAAGGATCAGAAGAGAATGTTATCGCAGGGTGAGAGCAATACTAAAGACAGAGCTGAATACAAGAAACATGATCGATACATTAGACATACCAGCCGTGACTTACAGTTTCAATATCATTAACTGGTCAATTACTGAAATATATAATCTTGATAGAAAAATACGAAAACTGTTGACAATGCATAGAATGCACCACTCTAAGGCAGAACGACTTTACCTGCCAAGAAAAGATGGAGGCCGTGGACTTTTACAACTGACATTAACAATGAAGATTGCCACAATTGGCCTAGACACCTACCTGAAAAAAACTCCGAGCATTGGATGCTAAAACTTGTCTCAAAACATGAAAACAAGAAAGCATCATACTGGGTAACAAAACAGGAGAAACTTTCAAAATACAAAGACCTGGAAATAGAGGTAACTCGAATGAGGAATCTAAAAGCAGAAACAATTCCTATCATAGTAGGTGCCTTAGGTATAATAAAAAAATATTCAGACAAATACATAACAAAAACACCAGGACTTACAAATATATATAACATACAGAAAATTGCACTGCAGGCCACTGCACACATCCTACGCAAAATACTTTCAATACAGTAACCATAAGAGCATCACAGCAAACCACAGCACATAACCAAGGCACACAGAGCTGCGCTCGGTAGTGAAGTCAAA
>NC_068988.1:88071768-88072575 GCF_001194135.2 Octopus bimaculoides
ACACACACACACACACACACACACACACACACACACATTTACATTTGTTTTTATTAGAAGCCTCGAAAGCTATATTGTACGATACATGCAAAAGAGTGATATTTTTCGAACGTAACATTGCCTTCGTAACGAACAGCAGAGATAATCGGTAAAATACACTTACAAGGCGGAAAAACCATTGCTGTTTGTTGACAACTTTTTCCGCTTTGTAATAGTAATTTACCTATTATTTCTGCTGTTCTAACGGCAATGTTACGTTCGAAAAGATATCACCTTCTTATATATATATGCATGCATACACATAGAAATACATCAAAATGAGTACTGAGCATAAAAATACTCAATTACGTAAGATTATTCAGCCCTGATGATATGAGTTTGGCTATTATCGCGAAGACCACTGGAGCAGACTGAGCTCCCCGTAGCGCTGTTTGTTAATAGCTAAGAGTACCCAAAATGTCTGCTGAATGTTCATATGAATTACAACCTAACAGGTTTCATCCCTTTTGTTATTCACCATATATATCAACGTATATATGTATGTATATCTCTCTTCATACGCATACACATATATACTAACACTCATATACATTTATGCGAAATTCCGAGATCCCCTTAGCGTTTAAATGTGTATAGAAAATTTATGAATTAAATTTTCTTACAAATCCTAAAATACATCTTAGATAATATATTTACTCTTTGCTGTGCATATTATATCTATCTATCTATCTATCTATCTATCTATCTATCTATCTATCTATCTATCTATCTATCTATCTATCTATCTATCTATCTATCTATTTGTGA
>NC_068988.1:88072585-88074720 GCF_001194135.2 Octopus bimaculoides
ATATATTATGCATTTATACAAATATGATATATATATATATATATATATATATATATATATATCCAAATGCGTATGGGTACATAGCTACATGTATAATATACGCATGTATATTTGTGTGTGTGTGTGTGTATGTGAATGTGTATAATATATGGATGTGTATATATCTCTATATATACAATATACATATCTACAGATATATGTTTATATATATACATATATATATATATATAAATGTGGTTGAGAGAGAGAGGGAGAGGGGGTCAGAGCGATAACAAGAAACTAATAAATACTTTAGCGTATTTATCTCATATCCTAGAATGTTCATATTAGAAACGATCTCGCGATAATCACTTTCTCACAATGTGGCTTCGATATGAACGTTCCATTACACAATTTAATCATTATTTATCATATTGCATAGGATATTTCTGACCAGATTATCCATCTAGAAACCCATATATATATACATATATATACTTACATGCATACATACACACATACACAAGCACATACACACACACACACACATACACACACACACACACACACACTCACACTCACACACACACACACACACACACACACACACACAAATAGATATAAGTTGAGGGAGGACTAAAAGAGGTTGAGAGAGACAGACAGAGATAGAGAGATAGATAGATAGATAGATAGATAGAGAGAGAGAGAGAGAGAGAGAGAGAGAGAGAGAGAGAGAGAGAGAGAGAGAGAGAGAGAGAGAGAGAGAGAGAGAGAGAGAGAGAGGGAGCGAGCGCAAGAGAGAGAAATATAGATATAAACAAAATGTTCTGTGTGTATATGTGTACATGTAAATTTAGCGGATTAGGAAGGGAGAAATACTTCTCGAAGCATCTAGAATTCCTTTATTTGGAAAGTTGACGTAGTCAACGCGCATAGAAATACATGCACGCACACACACAAATACACACACACGCACACATGCACACATATCGATATAAAAAGATATATGACGTCATAAAGACTTAGAGGTTTCGAGAACGTGAATCAACTCATTTTACTAACGCTGAATCTTGAAGCAGATAAAGCTCTCATTAATAGCGTGTAAATATTAGGTTTGAAAAGGTCGAAGGATACCCATCGAACTCGAACCCACATCTCCTGTAGACATCCCCTCAAATTTCTCTAATCATTCTTAGAAACCTTATTTTTATCACATGTTAAGGTTTTCTGACGGAAAAGATCACTCACTGTGTGTGTAGTGGCATTCACACGAAAATATTTTGAAAAAACATAAAAATATTGTCTTTTTAAAGCAAGGTAAGACATAAATACAAACAGCTCGCCATACAAACAGCTTGCCATACAAACAGCTTGCCATACAAACAGCTTACATTTTTGAAATCACATTCACTTAAAAATATTTCTAAATGATGAAAATATTCTTTGAAAAAAGCGAAAATAGAAATATTTACTGTAAAAAAACTCGTTTTCTTTCGTTGTCAAGGCACTGCGTCTTATAGAAAGATAAAAGTGTCTTCCCTTTCAGGATGAAGATTAATTTCGAAATATATTCCCATTATGCACCGTTTTGGGTATTTATACCCGAAAACCTCTAATATCTTTAAAACCACTTGTCCGATTTACACGAAACTTGTTTTATTCCGTTCGTATTAATATTTCAGGGTAAACTTAATTCATAGTATTTTCCCATTATCCACCAGTTTGGCTGGGTAACATTGCAATCAAGAAAGCAAGATTTAAACTGACTTTTAATGTATTATAGATAGCGAAGTGAGTTCAAAAGGAGTCGAACAATGGAGTTGGTTTAATTGATGAGGCAACGGAAATTGTCGAAACTGACGTCAGTATTAACAATTCTCGATCGGCACTTTCGGACAATCATGCTTCCTGTTAGTGTATGTCTTCATTCATGTGCGCTAACTGCCGCATTAGAGCAGTTTAGCTCTTCTTTCTAGCAATGTAGGCGTTTCCTAACACCCTAGTCACATTCCCTGACAATTATAATTCTCCTTTTTTGGTGAAACATTGCAAACTGCTGTTTATATACATACACACATACATACATACATACATATATATGTATATGTATATATATATATATATATATATATATATATATGTGTGTGTGTGTGTGT
>NC_068988.1:88074730-88075451 GCF_001194135.2 Octopus bimaculoides
ATATGTGTGTGTGTGTGTGTGTGTGTGTGTGTGTGTGTGTGTGTGTGTGTATGTATGTATATATGTATGTATATATGTATATGTATATATATGTGTGTCTGTGTATCAGTGAGACTGCTTCGCTGGATATTTTACCCATGCACAGAAAGAAGCGTATAGAAGAACCCGGCAATTAGTTGCAATACCGCCTTCGGGATTCAAACACTGCGTCTACTTTAAAGCGCATATCCGTGGCAACCACCGTACCAAAGCAATATTACAGGCGTGATATTACAAATCACTAAACTGTAAGTAAGTGAATACTCAAACGGCCAACGTTTATGAAAGGAGTGAGTTTCATATTTGAAAGGAATAGCTACGCTGTGATTTTATAAAATTTTCTTATCCAGGATCAACCAATGACAGCTTCTAAGACCACCGAATAATTTTAAATTATCGATGATTTGCATGCTTATTCTTAATATATATATATACCGGAGTAAGCACATAAAATGTGCAACAAGGTGAAAAAAAGAGTACTCAAATAACAGAGGTAGAGTAATATGCCTTATTTAAAAGCAGCAGAAATATAACAAAAGACTGTTACTCTGAGTTTCACGTTCCCGTTCATCGGACAGTTTTGTTAGAAATTTCTAACAAAACTGTCCGATGAACGGGAACGTGAAACTCAGAGTAACAGTCTTTTGTTATAATTCTGCTGCTTTTAAATAACGTATATATA
>NC_068988.1:88075511-88077663 GCF_001194135.2 Octopus bimaculoides
TGTGTGTGTGTGTATATGTATAATAAACGTCTGATTATTAAAGTCGAAAAATTATCAGAAAAGCCATTTCTAGTAATTTTTTAATGTGTGTGAGTGTGTGTGTTTGTGTGTGTGTGTGTGTGTGTGTGTGCGTGTGTGTGTGTGTGTGTGTGAGTGTGTGTGCAGGAATATACTCCATGCATGCGCGCATCTGTATAGATAACTTCTGGTCTCTTTCCCCAAATTTATAGACACACATTCACACGCACGCACACACGCACGCACATACACGCACGCACACACACGCACGTGCACACACACACACATACACATACAGAGTATTGCAAGCATGTATATGATCTGTGCTTCTCGCTGCACTAGTTCTTTCCATTTTGGATCTTTTTTCTTACCTAAATAACATTCTCCGCATACGCAACGTTCATACATCCAACACAGACATGTTCCTGTAAACACTACAATTAATTTCTCTTATATTCTGTTTTCCTTTCAGTCTATTAGTGTTCATCATTCATTTACACTAAGATTGTACCTCCAAAGGCGTATGATAACTAAATTTCTTACTAGCATTGGAAGCTCCTCTACACTTAAGTTCCACTACTCGCTGTCATGCAGCATTGCACTTCTCACGCATCTATTATGTAGTATCCTTCACAAGGACAAAGTGAATCCCTTCGTTGCCCGAAGAATTAACTCTCAGGGTGTTTTCCATCATGTTCTTTATATCGCTACTATGGTTCCGAAACACCATCCTCGTTGCTAATCAGGTACTTTACGTCAATGACGTTCAAAGAGAGGAATAACAGGCTTCAGGACGCGCGCGCGTGCACACACACACACACACACGCACACACACACACACACACACACAAGCACCCTCACACATATACACAATGCGTCGGGCTTTCACACAATTTCTGCCTACCAAATTCACTAACAAAGCATTGGTTGGCTCGAGGGTACTACAGAAAACATTTGACCAAGTTGCCGCGCAGTAGAACTAAAACCTAAACAATGTTGCTGCAAAGAGATGTATCAATATATATATATATATATATATATATATATATATATATATATATATGTGTGTGTGTGTGTGTGTGTGTGTGTGTGTGTGACTTATTGTATATAATAAACAGGGTAAATATTAGCTATTCCTCCGCAGACTGAAAAGGTGATGAACAACCTTAATCGATTTTCGAACCTTATAGCGTTCTCATCAGAGGCATCTACATCATTCTGACAGTCTCCAGAGAACCAGGTAGCCAAACTATTTATATACTCAACACATGTAGCAATTATTCTATAAAAGGAATCCCTAATTTGCATGCCGAAAGTGTTTAACACTCTATAAATACCAGCGGCCTGCCAACGGGGATCTTAGTCCACACAGTATCAAGGTTATGATATAATAAGTATGTAACATATGGTATAATATAAATATATATATATATAATACATGCATACATACACACACACACACACACGCACACACACACATATATATATATAATATATATATACATCAAACAAATGTGGAAAAGAGCAAAAGAAATTCACGAGATTATCAGGTAGCTACAGACAGTGAACATGCTTTAACACTACAAGGTGTGTACCCAAGTCTAATATATCTATCTATACATATGTGTATATTTATATATATGTAAGAAATAAAGTGTACGTACGCCGCTATATATATATATATATATATATATATAAAATACAAAATGGGACAAGAACGCAAAACATCCAGACAGTTAGGTGATACAAGAACGGGACAACAAAACATCCAGATAGAAGATACAAAAAAACAAGGACAGGTCATTCGGAGTTTTCTTTCATCAGTCGAGATCCAGATTATCTTTGCAATTTCGGCTGGTTATACTCAATATTGCTCCAATCTGGCCATCCCCAAGGAAAAACTAAAGTAAGAGCCTTAGATTCCTTGGAAGAAAGCAGCGAATGTATACAAAAACAAGGACGGAAATAAACGAACAATGTCACACATATACAATAAAAATAATAATAGGACATAACAACAGGTGTCTTTCGACTAAGGACGAATTAAATTAAGCTGGCGTGTGTGGAAATAAAGCCTTACGGCAGGCATACAAGGTTTCACAGTATCAGGGAGGAATATCGATGTTGCATATAT
>NC_068988.1:88084711-88085625 GCF_001194135.2 Octopus bimaculoides
ATAGATATATAGATAGATAGATAGATAGATAGATAGATAGAAAGATAGATAGATCGGCTGAAAGATGCAGTGAGTTGGAGAAATAATTAGTCGTGGTATGTAAGAAAGTAAGTGAATAGACAGGCATATATCAGAATAGCAATAGATAGATAACGAAATTAGCAAATAGATAGATAAAGAGATCGACGGATAGATTAATCATATCGATAAATATGTGATTAGATAGAAATAGAAAGATACCGAGGGGTCGACTGATAATGGATGGATCGATAGATAGTTAGTATAGGTATGTTACCCCTAGAAGAATTAATCAGCTGTTTGCGATTGCATAGAAAGACAATATGCTAAATTGACAAATAGTCAAGTAGATAGAACAATGGATAGATAAACAGTTAGCTAGATATATATATATATATATATATATATATATATATATATATATATGTATATATATATATATATACACACACATATATGTAGATGTGTGTGTGTGTGTGTGTGTGTGTGTGTGTAAAGGCAACAGGACGTTCAGGTAAAATTTGCAAGGTATGCCACACAGATCTAATGACAAAACTAAACAGCTGTTGTGATTTAGCAGAGCTAAAGTGTGTGCAAGACAGGTTGCTAGTTGCATCTCTCAGCAGTCAGCTGATCTCATCATCTCTATGCAGGACGGCCGACAGGTGAGACTGGCGACCAAGTTAGGTAATGGTAATAATAATAATAGTAATAATAATAATAATAATAATAATAATAATAATAATAATAATAATAATAATAATAATACTTCTATTATTATTATTATTATTATTATTATTATTATTATTATTATTATTATTATTATTATTATTATTACGATGATGATGATGATAAAAATAGTAATAATAATAATAATGATAATAATAATAATGATA
>NC_068988.1:88085829-88089794 GCF_001194135.2 Octopus bimaculoides
ATAATAATAATAATAATAATAATAATAATAATAATAATAATAATGATAATATTAATAATAATAATAATAATAATAATAATAATAATAATAATAATAATAATAATAATCATAATAATAATAATAATAATCATAATAATAAGGATATTAATATTAATAACGACGACGACGACGATGATGATGATGATGATGACGATGATAATGATGATGATGATGATGATGATGATGATGATGATGATGATGATCGTTTCTACTATAGGCACGAGGCCTGAAAATTTGTGGACGGGATCTAGTCTATTGTGTCGACCTCAGTACTCAGCTGGTAATTATTCCATCAACCCCGAAGAGATGACAGGTAAAATGGATCTCGGCGTAATTTGAATTCAGAATATAAACACGGACGAAATGCCGCTATGCATTTTTTTTCAGCGTGTTATAACGATTCTGTCAGCTCGCTACCTTAATAACAATAATAAACCTTTCTACAGTTGGCACAAGGCTCAAAATTTGGGAGAGAGGACTAGTCGATTATATCGACCCCAATGTCTCACTGGTACTTAATTTATCGATCCCCGAAAGGATGAGAGGCAAAGTCGACCGCGGCGGAATTTGAACTCAGAACGTGAAGACAGACGAAATGCCGCAACGTGCTAACGATTTTGTCAGCTTGCCGCCTTAATAATAATAATAATGATAATAATAATAATAATAATAATAATAATAATAATAATAATAATAATAATAACAATAATGATGATAATAATAATTCTTTTTAACTTCTTTCCTCTGTTTTTCTTCCCCCTTTTATTTCTATCACATGACTTTGTAAATGAACAATCTTGTGTGTTTATTTTAATGGCCAACCAATGTATACAGTGAGCAACTTTGCTCTAGGTGTTGCGAAGACACTCGGCAAGAAATGGAAACAAAATTGAAAGAAGTTGATAATAATAATAATCCTTTCTACAAAAGGTACAAAGCCCGAAATTTGGCGTGAGAGGACTAGCCGATTACATTGACCCCAGTGATTCATTGGTACTTTATTTATCGACCCCGAGAGGATGCTGGTGGAGCTGCTGCTGCTGTTGCTGCTGCTGCTGTTGCTGCTACTGCTGCTGCTGCTGATACTACTACTACTACTACTACTACTACTACTACTACTACTACTACTACTACTACTATGATAGTAAAGACGCGTAGCTGCTTTTCTAAAACCATGTACCTGGAACTATTTGAAACCTACCATTTATATATATATATATACATAAACTTTCGTAAGTGCATCAATAACTTCCAAACCAAAGTTAAATCTCATTTTTAAGGACATTAAAAATAATACACCTAATAAAAACATTAATGTTCTTAGATAAAACTAAAAATCTTTATGACGTAAGCTTTTAGTTGATAAAAGCGAGAAATTGTTACTTATGTAAAGACACCGACAAATAGCAATAAAAAGCGTGTTGTTTAATGCTATATTGGGTATCTCAAGTGCCGTAGATCAGATTAACATAAGATAATACTTTATAAGTACTTATACTCATCTCACAAATAAGGAAACTGCCCCGCATATGAAAAACAAAAACTCCAAAAAGCACTGTAAATGTTACTGTAAGTACAAAAAATGTGCACTGGTGCACACGCTTGCAATAGTATAAATGCTAAAGTGTAAGACAGAGATCACAAACTTAAATTAAACTGTAGATTAGATCGCTTAGTTAAATGAGAATCACACGTCGCGTTTAAGTAACATAAAAAATATTTTGCCTCTAATCATATACCCAGATCAACCACTCCTGCAAAAACGAAGACCGGATTAATTACTATGAAAGTCTTAATCAATACTAGTAGCAAGATTAGAAAGGTAACCAACCAACAGCAATAGAATTATAGTAGTACAATCATTAGCTAGGTTAATGATATTAATAATAAACATGATTAAATTACTGAAATTTTCCGCCTATTTCAAAACAACTATTGATCAGAGCTTTAGAATTCATTAAAATATTTAGCAATATAGATGTGTATAATAGGTGTTTTTAGGTATACTAGAAAAACTTTGTTCTTCGACAAACTCTAGATTACAAACATTCAGAGCCTATGGCTTCTTGCTGCTTCAATATGGGGTTCAGTGATACGTTATCTCGTCGATCTGAATATCATAGACGCACTCAATAAGAAACTCAGTGCAATAGATATAGGAATATATCGTAACGATGGGTTGGATATAGCCAGTATACAAATGGATACATATTAAATACGTTTAGAAAACTCTTAATTGATATTTTCAATAATTTCGGATTATAAATAATTGTTACCACTAACCCAAATATTTTCCATAACAGGATGTCGCCACCAGCTTAGACAGTCAAATATAAACCACATAATAAATCTAATAGAACATTCATATATATATTAGTACAGATTCCTACAACTGGCTCATAATTTTCTAAAAAACACCTTGATTAATAATATCAGTAGAAAATCATTAGCGTACCATTGAATGCTGATATCTTCTATGATACGGCTCGCTATTACAATAAAATACTAGAAGCAGCGGATTCAGAGACAAGATCACATTATCACTTATTCACTAGACCCGTAATGAAATATTAGGAAAGGACACCGTAACATTATCGGTTCAACGCATCTTCCTTAAATATTAAGTTTAATATTGTTATTAATCACCGATACCGAATATTATTCATAGAAAATATCTAAAACAAAAGGTACAGTTGTATCATTAACATGAAAAACTTAATATATCAATTACATTAATCGAAGTTATCTGCTCGCAGAGAAATACAAGTGCATGATCCTCGTACAACGCTGAGCGATCTTTCGCGAGGCACAAGACGCCTTCATTGACTGAAATTTAAATATAGTACATAAATACTATATATCTACTGTGAAGATAAATTCAGACACCAATTTTAAAGCACACTTCTTTCCAGAAATATAGTTGAGAGGAATGCAACAAAACTATCGAATGACATCTAGAACTTTAAAGATCATAGCAATACGCTTGACATTAAGCGGAAGATTATTGAAATATTTAAACCTCAAAAGAAATTATATAAAACACTGTAGATAATACATAGCACAGTTGTAAAGTGTGTCATACTGCATAACTGCAGCACATTTGTGGACTATCAGAATGTTACTCTGGAAATCTCAACCAATGTTTCCATCTCAATAAATATTTGCCGAAACACAGAATCATTACAACACAAACCAACTGAACAGACTAAATACTTAAGTTTCTGACCATGAGCAAACGTACTCTTTATTTTTCTTCCGAGTTTTGCGATACTCTAAGATATTCCTTCTTAACTTCGTGGTTCCTTTAGCGTTGTACGAGGATCATGCACGTGAATCCATGTTTACTCACAATGCCATACAAAATGGCAGTCATTGACATATACCTTACTCCAACTCATGAACATTTACCTACACGTCACCATATCACAATTTGTTCATAATATCCCTAGTAATGTCATACTTAATAAGCCCTACATATTTATCCTTTTTTTGTATAAACACAAGGGAAATAACTCCAACCAACAACCAGTATACATTGAGTTAAGCTTATCACTATATCTCGAGCCCCCAACAAGCAAAACTGGAAATTCTGAAGACCATTGACAGTAAGAAAAAAAATGTAAGTTGCTGATATGCTCGCGGACAGTTATTTTTGTCGTCTAATGATTTATTCAGTATTTCTGACAGTGAAGCTTCAAGCCATGATTTATAATCCCTATAGCTACACGCACAAACTAACGCGCGAATATCAAGGTATGTACTGAGTTAAAGTCATAAGATGGAATTTAGCATCAGCTTCGAATTTAATGAAAAATTCTACACAGATGTATTAAGTACTTCCCCATTTGTAACAATACACACACACACACACACACACACACACACACACACACACACACACACACACACACACACACACACACACA
>NC_068988.1:88090371-88093376 GCF_001194135.2 Octopus bimaculoides
TGTATGTGTATATGTATGTATATATATATACATACATGTATGTATATATGTATGTATATATATATACATACGTATGTATATATGTGTGTGTGCATAACAACCCAAAATTAAATGGAGTTCCATGTATATAAGTTTACATATCGAGTATAAAGTTGTGTACATGCTGCTACTACTACTACTACTACTACTACTACTACTACTACTACTACTACTACTACTACTGCTGCTGCTGCTTCTGTTGCCTCTCACTATACTTTTTATTCAGCTGGGCGGCTAATTGCAACAACAGTGATATTTCAGTCGTTCATTACTCTATCGGTGGCGACGAATGTGTCTTAGCATGTGATTGCCAGTGCGTACAAACTGCTGACAAAACTGAGAAATGCAGAAATGTGCATCGGGTATTTTCACAACAGCAGGTGGACCATTTTAGTCTGTTACTGATAAACTCTTGCTTTTTTAAAAAGTAATTTCCAAACGAATACCTCAGTTTATTTGCCATTCGTGGTGAACTTGCCTTAAGAATGATACAAAAATGGCTAGTACCTCTTATCTTAACTCATTGCAGGTGCTATCATGCACATTGTTTTGTCTTCGTATAAAAGATGGGTTACAGTAAATATTCTACTCAATACCACAGATTTGCTTGTCAGTTGCTTGATCTTAACCAGTTGAGCATGTCCCTTAGTAGCTGACAATAGGTGCATCTCTGATCACGAGCAGAAGTAGTGGGGCGCATCATATTTATGTGTTGAGAGGAACTCTTTGGGGTTTGGATAATTCACCTTTGGAAACAGGTATTTCGTTCGACATCCTCAAACAACCTTTATTCAAGGACCTTTTGAGCGGAATGGGCTACTCGACCTGAAGAAAATTCTAACTGGGCCCCACCTGCGAGGTCATGCGCTGTTTATTTTGATATGAGACCACTATGTCGCGCACATATGTTTGTGATGCATGTGCCTGGTGTACCCTTATCAGACGGGTAGTCATGATGGGTATAATGGGCTTCGTATATTTTACTCCAGTGTCACTTTGTTGGCATGCACTGCTCTCTCACTCAATAATGATAATAATAATAATAATAATAATAATAATAATAATAATAATAATAATAAAAATGATAATAATAATAATGATAATAAAATATCGTACCAAGCAGTGTCTCTCATGGCTATTGATCTTAACTGATTGGAAGTGTTATCCTGTACATTGTTTTGTCTTGGTGTAAAAGATGGGCTACAGCAAATATTCTGCTCAATACCACAGATTTGCTTGCAAGTTGCTTGACCTTAAACAGTTGAACATGTCATTTGCTGATTGACAATATGTGCATCTCTGAAGAGATGGGGGAGCATCATAGCTATATGTTGAAAGGAATTCTTTGGGGTTTGAATAATTCACCTCTGGAAACATAAGTGTTTTATTCATCATCCTTAAACAACCCTTCTTCAGGGATCTTTTGAGCGGGATGGGCTACTCAAACTGAAGAAAATTCTAACGGGGTTCCACCTGCAAGGTCCTGCACTGTTATCTTGATATGAGATCACCATGTCGCTCACATATGGTTGTGATGCATATGCTTTTATCAGACGGGTAGTCATGATGGGCATATTGGGCTTCGCATATTTGTATCCAAATGTTACTGTGATGGCATGCACTGCTCTATGAATCAGTAATAATAATAATAATAATAATAATAATAATAATAATAATAATTATTATTATTATTATTATTCGTCACATAGAAACAATACCCCGTATTGAGAAAGAGCGATAAAGTCGATTATATCGTCAATGGATACAAAGAAAGCAGTACAGTAGGTGGTATAACGTAGATATGTAATGAAGCAGAAAGGTTCAGGATGACAATTTACTAGAGTTTCATCTGTGGAATCTTCAGAATCGTAATGAATAACTTGAAAATATTCATTGCATATATTACGAGAGATAAGCGTTCAGTAAGAGCGGAGTCGAGCAGAAGTCGAAATTTGGAGAGAAGAAGAAATTGAAAGATATGATAGAGAAATATTGTTAATGACGTGTCAGAAAAGCCTTTTTAAAGAGCCATATTTTAAAATTCTTATTGAATTATTAAAAAAAAAAAAACGGTTGAGGTGAAAAAACATCAGTTGGATACAACAGGTTTTGTACTGTCATAAGTGTGACGCAAATGTAATATTTTTGTTGAGAAAGTCATTGCCTAGAGACTAAATTTGAGACATTGCCTAAGTTTACTAAATTTACCTACTTGTCCTGGAGAACGGTTTCGAAATATCTAAGCGTTGTAAATCGTTTGTGCATGGAAAAAGACAATCCCTCTGCATGATGGTTAAAAAAGAATAAGGCTGGAAGAACATTTCAAAACGATCAGAAGCGCAAGGCATACAAGGCCAATTGAAACGCTGATAAACTTTGGTTAACCATAATAATTACCCTTTGATACTGGATTTTGTGTTAGCGCATTTGAGCTAGTTCGAAGTGAGACTAATGAGTGATTTAGAAACTGTGTTCAATTTTATACACGGCAAATAATGTCTTTAAATGTACATGTAGGGGAAAGTGGGCAACGTTGGAGTGGATGCAGTGTTCTGTGACCGTTGAAGTTAAGAATCGCATAATTTGATAAAGACAGTATTTATTGAATTTTTGTTAAAAATAACGGTGTGTGTGAAATGTCACTACAAAAGAATAAAGGATATTTATAAAATAAGACTTGAAGGTTACTGGGTAAATGGATGATTATTGCAGTTAATTGTTCATGTTCGTTTTCTATCTCTGTGAGACTTAGAAATGTGCATATATTCACATATCATTTTTGGAAAGTCATTTCGCACAGAATTATTACTATTGATATAAAACTTAGGAGCAACATCTGTGAGTGTAGATTCATTGTAAAGAGGCTGGGTAGATATACAGAAATTGTATTCAGCAACTTTTTTGCAATATATGAATTTCATACATACAATCATACATACATTCAAATATATATATATATATATATA
>NC_068988.1:88095841-88098341 GCF_001194135.2 Octopus bimaculoides
ATATATATGTATATATATATATATATATATATACACACACGCACATGTAAATGTATATACATATACACCTATACACATGTATATTTATATGAATGCATATACGTACATATAAATATAGAAATATACATACATATATATGTGTGTGTGTGGGTGTGCATGAGTGAATGTGTGTGTATCTTCATGCAAGTATGTATGTATGTATGTATGTAGAGCATGTCTGTGTGTATGTGTATCTGTACGTGTGTGTGTGTTTTTGCATGTGTCTGTGCAAACGAACGACTGGAAGGAAATCGAAAGCTTAACAGGAGTACATAAGGTGCTAGCTGTAATGTTTAATAAGTTCCCAAAGTAGCTGGAGGAAATAATCTGAATCAGCATGAATGAAGACTCCGAAAACTGGAAGATAACCTTCGTGTGTCTATAACTTGTATTTCTCCAGCCTACAAAGTGTTAAATGCAAGAATGTCGCAAAGGTAAACACATCTGGAAGAAGTTATTATTTCCAGGGGATCAGAAAAGACGCTGCTAAAGCTTAAAAGCCTGCAAAAATCAGTGGCAGGCAAAGCTATAACCGAAGATTAGTGTGCGTAATGGATGTGCCTGACGATATGGACCGACTATTAGTAGGAATTGAATCGTGTTCACCACATAGGCTCTTGGAATCGTTAGCAATAAGTACTGTTTCACCGATAATGAACCTTTACTTTATGAATAAATGAGAAAATATTTTATAGATACACGGTACAGAAGAATTTAGAAATAAAACTCTACGTAGTTTCCATTTGGGAAAAGAATGTTCCTAGGGCACTGCCTCTATCTATTCGCTTTCTTTGTTGTGCTAACAACTTTAACCAACAACTGAAACCAAACCGGATTCGAGTAAAGATGCTATGATAGGAGAATCAAACATCTTTGAGTACAAGCATTCTCGAGTTTTACACAGCTGATAGTAACTAGAAACACTTCTAGAGTGAGTACACGGGTTTACTAGATCAATTGAGATGTGATATATTTTTTAAAAATGCAATAGAGTCAAAACAGAAAAATGAAAGTTTAATGAAAGTTACTATATAAATTGTTAGACAAAGAACAAGAGATGAGAGAATTAGAACAAGCACAGACATTCATAAACACAGGATTTATTGAAAACATCTATTGTAGGATTACAAAATTATCTAGAAAAGTATAATGGAAAACTAATACGAACAACAACAAAACACGAGCAGAGACATCTTTCTGTATACAGAAAATTAAGCATAAAAAAATAGACAGGTTGAAAGGGTAGTTTTTTTTATTGAAGAAGAAAAAAGACGACAAATTGCAAAAAATAAGCCAAACAGGCACTACAAAATATTTCTCTACGACGGCAAGTCATGCCTCTCTACGGCCGAAACGAAGAATAGAAAAGAAATATAAAACATTAGGTGTGGATATAGACAAAAGTTGCTGAGAAGTGTAAGACTCAAAACTGATTGAAGGCTTTTTGATTGCAGTTTAGAAACTCAGCCTATTTGCCAGTAAATCACAACAACCTCTAATGAAACAGAATATATTAAAGAAACTATGTAAAACTTGGAAGCTGGGAAGAAACAGTTATCTAGAATAATCTAAATTGTCTATGTTTGCTTAGTTTTAGCTACGAAAGAATATATTAACATGCAAGGCAGAGTCGGGGCTTCTGTGGTAGCTATGCCAACATTACGAAATATTAAGAGTAAAAATATGGTAAAGGTATACACCAGAAAAAGTCATAGAGAATAGCACAGTGAAAATGCTATGAGGTATATCATTTTTTCCAAGAAAATAAGTATAAATTTCCATATATTGTCATCAAGAATTCTGGATCTAGAATTTGGCAGAGTTAGAGATCAATGCTGAACTCTAGATCCGAAATTTCAAAGGTTGTAAGCATATGACTAAGTTCCTGTTGAGGAACTGGGAAATACCTTCCCCACCAGATTAATAACTGTACTATATTTAAGGTCTAAGTGAAGTAACTTTTTCCCCCTTTTGCTTCTTTCTGATTACTTTTTCGTTTTCCGATTTTTCAACCTTCCATTTTTTATATATGCTTCCTTCTCGCCTTTTTACGGTTCTCCTCTCGTCCCATTTTTAGTTTTATATGCCATGTGTCTGATGAGTGCCCTGAAACACCAGGCGTGTTATAAAATAATGATTGACATGTTCTCACACATTAAACTAAAAGCAGCACATAAAATCATATAATTTCACTACCAGTGGCCTAATATGTAAAAAAGTCAATAGACAACATATTCTCAATATAAAATAGTGTACATTTAAACACAAGAGAAAACTGCCTTACCCTATATATATATATATATATATATATATATATATATTTGCCCTATATATATATCCTATATAAATTTCTAAAAAATTCACTACCCTATATATGTTTTACGTATATGTTTTTAGCAATTTTTAAAAGCTAAATTCGATAGTTAATCATTTTCTGCCGAATGAAACTGCGCTTGCGCGG
>NC_068988.1:88100191-88102600 GCF_001194135.2 Octopus bimaculoides
ATATATATATATATATATATATATATATATATATATATATACACATAAGTATATAAACTTTATACATTATCAATCATACATAATTAAGTGTATATGCTTACATACATGCGCATATGCATGTATTTATACATTACACACACAAATACACAGATATATATAATTATATATACATATATAATTATACATAATTGTAAATACATAAGTACATATTTAAGAGAAAATTCTCAAGTGAGGAAAGAGTAGGGTCGAGTGAGCTGTTTACATAACACTCATCTGTATGTATGTATGTATGTATGTATGTATGTATGTATGCATATATGTATGTGCACGCACACACACACACACACGCACACACACACACACACACACACACACATATATATATATATACACATATTAGTACATGAATATTTAGAAACGTACTAATGGAAACATGCATATATATATACATACATGCATATATATTTGTGTGTGTGTGGGGGGGGGTAATCATGTACGTATGTATATATACGTGGCAAGTTGGGTGTCTTGTATAGTCTCGGACCTATCAAAGCCTTTTGAGTGGATTTGACAGACGGAAACTGAAAGAAGCCCGTCACGCGCTCTCGCAGTCTCACACACGTGCGCGCGCACACACACACACAAATATGCACACATGTGTGAGTATGTGTGTCATTTTTTTTATCTGTTTGTACCCGAACACGGCTTGACAACCAGTATTGGTATATTTATGACACCGTAACGTAGCGGTTCGGCGAAAGAAGCCGACAGATTAAGTACCATACTTTACAAAAGACAACAATAATGATAGTAATAATAATAATCCTTTCTACTATAAGGGTAAGGCCTGAAATTTGGGGAAGTAACTGGTACTTCTTTCATTGACCCCGAAAGGATGAAAAGCAAAATCAACCTCGGAGTGATTCGAACTCAGAACGTAGCGACGGGCGAAATACCGCTAAGCAATTCGTCCGGTGCGCTAGCGATTCTGCCGGGTTGCCACCTTAATAATAATAATAATAATAATAATAATAATAATAATAATAATAATAATAATAATAATAATAATAATAATAATAATAATAATAATAATAAGTACTGAAGTCAATTCATTCGACTAAAATTTTTTCAAGGCTATGCCCCAGCATGGCCGCAGTCAAATGACAGAAACAAATAGAAGATCAAAGACAAACAATATATCAATATCTATTTCTATCTCCCCTCTCTCTCTTTATATATATATGTATATATGTATATACAAATTCACACACACACACACACACACACACACACATGTATATTTGTATTCTGGGTTGAGTGTCAGTGTGAGTTAGCAGAGAAACGACACACAGGGAATTGAAACACTATAGTTAAGTAAAGTTCGTTACGTTAATAAGTATAACAAGTTCGTTAGCCGTCCAGTACCATGTAGCTTGATCAATACAGACGTTTGAAATTATTCACATCGGGCTATTTGTATGTATTACTATTTTGAAAAGTATTCATAAAGGAATTCCAGCGGGCAATATGTGAGGCACTTTATTCAGTCAAATCCTACGGTGAACTCTATGGTGTTTTATAGTTCATCTCTTGAAGGAGACTGAAAAATGTTAACTTGCCACATTGAAACCAAAATATTGAGAACGTCTTGGTAGCGTAAGGTTGAATCTTTAGGTGCTACATGCATTCATACTTACATACATGCTTATACGGTATACTATGCGATGCTTGCGTACTGTCTCCAACATAAAACCGAATGACCGTATTCGTAAAAGTAGGTGTTAACAAAATGCAACGTATCAGGTATTGAAGCCGTCTTCATCAAAATACAGCTTAGACGGTCAGGTCATCTCTCACGTATAAGTGATATCAGAATTCCGAAGTAACTTCTCTTTTGTCATTTCCCAAATGGAAGGCCAGTTGGAAGGCTTCCCTTGCGCTTCAAAGACAAACTAAAAGACTAAAACCTGAAGCGATGTGATATTCCCTTTTCACTCTGGGAAATCAAAGCATCAGAAAGCATTACCTGGCTCCAGTCCTGCTTCCATTCAGTTCAAAGATTTGAGCAAAGTCGACTCTAACAAGGGGAGCAATTTCGTGCAAGCATAAAGACACGCTGGCAAAACCTGGATCCTCCAAGTGAAAATCTTACCTGCTATTGTGGTTTTGTTGCACAGAGCAAAGCAGGCCTTGCCGTCCACCGAAGAAAACACATAGTAAATGATACACAAGTACTTGAGCCACTTAGTCCTCAGCTTGCTCCATTTGACAAACGGTTTGCAAGACACCATCAAGCCTCAAGAGACACAGGGCGTGTCCATAGAACATGATCAACGCTTTATTTCACTGAACCCTCATTTGTCGTTCACAACGAGAGAACTCATCATATACATATATGTATATATATAT
>NC_068988.1:88102981-88105890 GCF_001194135.2 Octopus bimaculoides
CGTCACAATACGCTTCGAATTCTATCTTGGTTGCGGCATTCTTTTCCCTCTTGACCTTAATTGCTTGACTAAGTCATCTTTCCATCGCCGTGGACGCTTTCCAATTGCTCTTTTCAATTTTCCTGGGTCCCACTCCGCAGCTGCATGGGTCAGTCTGTTGTCCGTGAACCTTGCGACATGTACGACCCAGCGGATTTTGTGTTTGCAGTACTCTGCGATCACAACATTGACACCATTCTGTTATCGAATTATCTCATTTTGAATGTGCTTTCTTAAAGATATTCTTAGCATAAATCTTTCCATGGCTCTTTGCATCGTAACCAATCAATGTTTTATCCCCTTCGTAGTTGGCCAAGTCTCACTTGCATATAATAACGCAGGTAAGACGGTACTATTGAAGAGACCGGCATATACGGCATTGTCTGCCTTCGTTTGGGGCACATCCTTTATTGAGTTAAATGCATTTCATCCTCCCCTTATTCTCTCTGAGATTTCAGCACCCATACCTCAGCGCATATTCAATGTGTACCCTAGGGAGACGTACATCTTTACCGCCTTGATTTCATCGCTTCCTACCTCAATTCAGGCTTGGGCCACGTGTTTCGACAGCATATATGTTATCTTTTTAAAAGCTAAAATAAATATGTTTATATTCATATGTATATATATAAATATGCCTATATATAACGTGTACATATCTACGTTACATACAGATATATTTGTACCTATCTATCTATCTATCTATCTATCTATCTATCTATCTATCTATCTATCTATCTATCTATCTATTTATAATTCTAGTGCGAATACATAAATGTATTCACACTAATGTACAGTCAAAGAAAAACACGTATTATTGACTATACAAGCATATATATATCAATGTTACACACACAAACACTTCATTTAAACGTGAGTGTAACTATGCAAATATATACATCCACCATACACGCGCGCGTGCATGCATATAAAATATATATATATATATATATATATATATATATATATATATGCATATACATCGTTATTTGAATACATAGATGTATTTGCATACACACATATACACTCTTAAGCAAATACAGACATACGTATATATGTATGTATATTGAGAGGAAGGAATATATTGACACTTGTGTCCAATATTTGATCATGCAAAGTTATTGACGTCTATACAAGAGCAAAAATGTCCCCAATAATGAATAAAATAAGCACACACAAAGTTCACACGTGCATACATGCTAATATTTTCGCATACCTGGACCATACATATATACATTTATACATGCATACAATGGTAATGTGGAAACGTTGAAAAGTACCGACTGAAGAGCGTATCTTTGCAAAAGTATTTTAAATATCTATCTATCTATCTATCTATCTATCTATCTGTCTGTCTGTCTGTCTGTCTGTCTGTCTGTCTGTCTGTCTGTCTGTCTGTCCGTGTGTCTGTCGGTCGGTCTGTCTGTCTGTTTGTTTTTCTGTTTGTCTACTTGCTTTTCTGCCTGTTTGTCTGTCTCTTCTTTACGTATGCTTGTCTAACCATCCATCCATCCATCTATCTATCTATCGATCTATTTCTCTATTTCTCTACCTCTTTATTTATTTATTGAAGGTCGACGTATCAAGACACATACATGCACACAGACACACACACACACACACACACACACACACACACACACACACACACACACACACACATGCACGCAAACACACACACACGCGCACACCCACCCACGCACCCACGCATACACACACTCTCAGTCTCAAGCATATACGTGGATTCAAAATTCTATTTAAAACTTGAAAATAGCAACACACAGAAAATGAAGAGAAAACCATCATCAATGTAATTATTTGTTTAACGCTTAATAAAACGATTAAAGATAATGTGTAGGTGTGTTAGACATTTCGAGCTGAGGCTCTTCTTCAGAAACTTTGACAGAAAGATGGAGAAAATGTTTGGAAGCGAAAGAAAAATTATAGGATTGAAGTAATAATGCTATTTCTCTTCTCTGAAGCCAACTACACTGAGTATAGCATAGTTCAAGTGAGTGGTAGTGATGTGCATAAGACGGGTTTTCATTAGGACAAAAGCACTTTATCTTGATACATGTGGTTCCAATGAAATATATTGAGTTCTACCGTGTTTTGTTTACTCAAGCATTCGCATATGTGTGTGAGTATAAATATATATATATATATATATATATATATATATATGAAAGAAGGTTTGAAAATGCAACTTTAAAGATGTTTGTTCACTTTACCGGTTTTACATTTTTAGAAAAAGATTGTCAAAAGTATATACTTCTACTAATTACATTTGGGTATTAAGCAGAATATATTTGCTGTAGCCCATCTTTTATACCAAGACAAAACAGCGTACATGATAACACTTCCAATCAATTAAGATCAGAAGCCATGAGAGCCACTGCCTGATAATCCGGGTAATTATTATTATTATTATTATTATTATTATTATTATTATTATTATTATTATTATTATTATTATTGTTATTATTATTATTATTATTATTATTATTTTCATTAACTGTGTTGCTGTTGTTGTTGTTGCTGTTGTTTAAATATAATTCCCTCTGTTTATTTCCTACTTCACATTTGACCTCACCACTTTGCGAAATTTGGTTTAGTTTCGTCTCGTTTTGATGCTCTTCCCAAAAACATGACCTGACCCGTTAAAAGGCAAATTAATTTTTCGGCAATACTTGTTTACAACCACATCAATACTCTTTGTGGCTATTTTTCTTTTTTGTGCGTATGTGTCTATGCGGATATTTATTTTTTACTTCAATCATTTTCTCTAATTTCCCAACCCTTTTTCTTGAAATATTAGAATATCTCAAAAAGTTTATTAATGCAAAAATAAACTTGTTACTTACAGGGGT
>NC_068988.1:88105900-88108626 GCF_001194135.2 Octopus bimaculoides
TGTTGTTGTTGTTGTTGTTGTTGTTGTTGTTGTTATTATTATTATTATTATTATTATTATTATTATTATTATTATTATTATGATGATGATGATGATGATGATGATGATGATGATGGCTACGAGCTGGCAGAGTCATTAACATGCCGGGCGGAATGCACAGGGCATTTCGTCCGTCTTTACGGCCTGAGTTCAAATTCTGCCGAGGTCGACTTTGCTTTTCTTCCTTTCGGTGCAAATAAATTAAGTACCAGTTGATCACTGGGGCTGATATAATCGACTTGTCCCTTCTTCTTAAATTCCAGGCCTTGTGTCTATAGTAGAAAAGATTATTATTATTATTATGATTATTATTTCTAGCGTGTTTATCAAAAAGTGGACGAGAGCGACCAGACTATTGCGACTGACTGGATCGACTCTTAGTATGTCTTTCTAAGCAGGAGTAAAAAAACAAAACAAAAAAAAACTGGAGGAGTGCACTTTCCCATGCTTTGGGGATGTCAGAGAGAGTAATCGGGGATTTTTGCGTAGAGTTTATCCGAATTACTCAGAGTAGACTGCCCCGCTATTGGGAATTCTCTTTATTTATTTATTTATTTATCTATTGTTTATTTTTCTAATTTCTATTATATATCCTTTGTTATATCCTTTAATGTGGTAGTGTCTCTCTTTAATCAATGTAAATTCCAGCTGTTTTTTTTTTTTTTTTTTTTTTTTTTTTTTTTTTTTTTTTTTTTTTGCTTTTAGGTGTCGAAACTCGTCCTTTGATATTGTCCCCCATGGCTTCGGTCCTTGTGGCTAATAAAAGAAATCATCATTATTATTGCTATTATTAAGGCGGTGAGTTGGCGGAATTGTTAATACGCCGGGCAAAATGCTTAGCGGCATTTCGCCCGCCTTGACTTTCTGAGTTCAAATACCATCGAGTTCGACTTTGCCTTTCATCCTTTCGGGGTCAATAAATCAAGTACCAGTGGAACACTGGGGTCGATGTGATCGACTAGTCCCCTCCTTCAAAATTTCAGGCCCTGTACTTTAGTAGAATGGATCATTATCGTTGTCATTGTTAAGACGTCGTCAAACAAACAAAATCGTTGGTAGCCGGACAAAATGTTTAGCGGTTTTTTGGTTTTTTGCCCGTCTTTACGTTTAAAACGGTGAGTTGGCAGAATCGTTAGCACGCTGGGCGAAATGCTTAGCGGCATTAGATTCATCTTCACGTTCTGAATTCTAATTCTACCGAGATTGACTTTGCCTTTCATCATTTAGTGGTCGATAAAATAAGCACCAGTTGAGTACAGGGGCCGATGTAATAGACTTATCTTCTCCTTCGAAATTGCTGGCCTTGTGACAGCATCATTATCATCATCATAGTTATTATTATTATTATTATTATTATCATTATTACTATTATTATTATCATGACGGCAAACAAACAATCGTTAGTGCAACGAACAAAATGCTTAGCGGCATTTCGTCTGTCTTTACGTTCTGAGTTCGAATTTCGCCGAGGTCGACTTTGCCATTCATCCTTTCGGTGTCGATAAATTAAGCACCAGTGAAACACTGGGGTTGAGGTAATCGACTTGCCCACTTCCCCAAAAATTTCTGGCCCTTCAACTTGTAGTAGAAGCGATTATTGACATTATTGCTTTATATATGTTGTGTAGTTGTTTTGTTGTAGTTCTTATTGTAATAGCTTTAGTTATTCTCAATGTTGTTGTTAATACTATTGGTGTTACGATCCGGTGAGAGACCAGCTTAATTATAAACGATTAAGATATTAAAACAGAAATAAAAAATAAATATAGAAATAATACTAAAAATGGTGAACAGCAATACTAAAGGAAAAGAAGAGTGATAAAACTTTTACACGCACGTATTGATATAACAATACATATAAATATACATTTATATACATACATACATACATACATACATACATGCATACATACATACATACATGCATACATACATACAAACACGCGCACACACATGTGTTTATGTACCTGTCTTTATTCGTAAATATTGTCAGTATACCTGATTGCACCGATACATATGTATACTTGTGTATGTTCACACACACACACGTACACACACACGTACACACACACACACACACGAACACACACACACACACTCACACACACGCACACACACACACATTTAAGGATACGTGCATGAATGCATGTATGTGTGTGTACATCGCTTGATCAACTAATAACAGCCAGTTTAAAATGATTTTGCAATTGCGAATATTGGCTAAAATCGGGGGAAATTTAATAATAATAACAATAATAATAATAATAATAATAATAATAATAATAATAATAATAATAATAATAATAATGATAATAAGGATAAAATTAATAATAGCAGCAACAGCAATAGCCACATCAGCGTCAGTCCGCCCACCATCAGGAACATCATTCACAAGAAGAACCGCAAACCGAATGGGTTGTTTTGGAAGAACTAAGCTTTAGTTGATGTCCAGCCAAACATGAGCGGTCATTGGCGTTGGGTTTTGAAGACATTTAAGACCAAATGTTCAACACCAATCACTAATCCTCAGTCGCAAATATACTTTCTCATTTTCTCTTGGCTAACGGATACTTTCAGAAAGCTGTTCTGGCGATTGTTCATTTGATTTCATTTTAATAGAGTGTTTATAAGTTCAGAGCCAACCATCTGCCTTCTGCATCCATCGCTTTACCACCATCTTAGATAAC
>NC_068988.1:88108636-88108910 GCF_001194135.2 Octopus bimaculoides
CACACACACACACACACACACACACACACACACACACACACACACAAAAGCAAACTCAAACGTGTAGGCATGTGTGTATGTGTGCGTGTGCATCTGTGTGTACTGGTTGTGTGTGTGTGTGTACTGGTTGTGTGTGAAATAACTTTTCATTTCCGCATCCTAGGGTTCAGTATCAATAAGAAAACAAGACTGAAATTGAAGTATGGCGGTAACAAAAGGATTTTCCATTGCATTTCCTTATATATATGCATATATATATATATATATATATATA
>NC_068988.1:88109304-88111325 GCF_001194135.2 Octopus bimaculoides
CATACATGCACACGCACACACACACACATATATGTATGTATACTGCCTCTGTCGCTACTAATTAATTTCTAAGTGGACTGCCGGCTATATGCGATATCAGCGTCAGAAAAAGTGCTGATATTCTATATACCGTAAGGGTCCTTGAACGCTTTTATCACAGATGTCTCAGACACATTCTCAATGTTGGCTAGACCTAAACAATTCAAAACACACAGGTCCTGAGGACAGCTGATATCTTGAGTATTGAGGCAATGGTGCACAAGCACCGGTTACGTTGGACTGGACACCTTATTAGAATGAAGGATAGCAGGATTCCTAAGCAGATTTGGAGAACTTGTGAATGGAAGGAGATTCCGGCAGAAACCAAGGCTGCGCTTTAAGGACTGTATCAAGTCCCCATTAAAGGCCTGTGAAATGCAGGAGACTGACTGGGAGAACAATGCCTGTCATCTCCACGGATGGAGAAAACAGGTTAAGGAGGGGATCGACACTTTTGAGAGAGCACGTATCCAGCGTGAAGAACTTAAGCGAGCTGCGCGAAAGCGCACGGCTCGTATAGTGAATGGGGAAAGCTTAATCTGCAATGTTTGCAGTCGTGTATGCTTGTCAAGAGCAGGGCTCATTAGCCACCAACAGAGCCGTAAATGCAAAATGTAAGTTAGTCCTAGAGCGCACAATGTTCCTGAAGGTCGGCAATGGTCTTCCTCGGTCACGAGTGGACGGCCATCATGTATGTATGTATGTATGTATGTATGTATGTATGTATGTATTTATGTATGGATGGATGGATGGATAGATGTATGAACGTGTTGTGTGTATCGTCAGTAAATGATAAATCAGAAAGAGAAGCACATTTTAATTTATAGAGCAGCAGAGTAATTAGATAAAGGTAATTATGACCAGTCTTTGGGGTTACCCAGGGTTCACGTCCATAATGCACTTAGCTTTACAGCATCTCTTCGGACCCTGATGGCCGGTTGCCTATAACTTCTCTTCAAAATGAAGGAGGAAAAGACCTCGTGGCTGGTTGTTGAATACACGGATAAAGGAGAAGAATTAAGCGCAAGGAGTTATCTCTCATATATGTGTATATATGTATATATATTATTGACGTGATAAAAATTTATATAATTTGACAGAACATGAAACAATTCTTTGGAACAGTGGATCTCGAAGCAGATGAAACTGTAAATAATGGCGTGTAAACATTAAAGAAAAAAAAAAGGGCAGCTGTCGATGTTTTTCTTTGCAAAAGACTTATTTATCGGTAAGTCTCCTTCGAGATCCACTGTCATAAAATTAAAGTTACATATAGGCGCAGGCGTGATTGTATGGTGAAAAGCTTACTTCCCAACCCCAGGGTTTCGGGTTCACTCCCACTGCGTAGCACCTTGGGCAAGTATCTTCTGCTATAGCCTCGGTTCGACCAAAGCTTTGTGACGGAAACTGAAAGAAGCCTGTCGTGTATATGTATGTGTGTGTGTGTGTGTGTGTGTGTTTGTAAGTTCGTCTCTGTAATTGTCCTCTCCAACGGATGTTGGTGTGCTGACATCCTCATCACTTAGCAATTCGGCAAGAGAGAGGCCGATAGAATAATTACTAGTCCAGGGGTGGATTTCTTCGACTAAAACCCTTTAAGGCGGTGCTTCAGCATGACCGCTCTCAAATGACTGAAACATGTAAAAGAAGAAAAGAATATATAAATTACATAGTGAGACATAAGGTCGCGGCTACGATTATATATTGCCTGTCATCTTGGGCGCTTGCTATTTTGTTTAGCCTTATGTTGGCCTATACATTGTGACGAAAATCGGTAAACGCAGGAGAAAATTGAGCAGTGGAATATTCAGAGGTATAATCGTGTTAGACATTGTATCACGCTGATTTTGCTCGAGAATTAATTTAAGAGTACATGTGTTTGTGGAATTGATCAACTGCTTTATCCGTTAATTCAGTTGAGCGAACAACAACACTCAACTACGCAAAACGGAGATCTACCACTATATATATATATATATATA
>NC_068988.1:88111440-88113811 GCF_001194135.2 Octopus bimaculoides
TATATACATATACATATACTTATATACATATGCACCTATGTCTCTTTTTATCTATTTATCTATACATTTACATGCATATACATATTTATATATATATATATATATACATGCACACACATATACTTATATATGTAATTGTATATAAATGCATGTGCATATATATATATATATATATATATATAAAACTTCCATGCTGCTGAAGACAGGATTATACATGGATGAGTATGCCAAAGGTGAGTGAGTAAACATCGATATTTTGTCCTCCTAAATAGTCCTGCATTTAGATAACAGTTATGATTTTGCCCCAGTTCAACCGTGACTAAATAGATTTATTTCCACAGCTGTAATCATACCATTGTTTAGCAAGGTGCATATTGTCAGTGATGCATTTGTTGTTGAATTAAGAGAGACGTTAAAGCAATGGACAAATTCTCGCTGTATTTAATCCGGTACTCTGCTCCTCGAGTCCATATTCTACCGAGGTAAACTTTATCGTTTATTTTTCTTGAGGTTGATAAAATGAAGCACAAGTCCCAGACGGTGGTTTGGCAAATTATTATTATGACATAAGACGGTATATATGCCTTGTAATAATTGTTCCCTGTGTTTGAGTCAAGCGTACTTGACCAAAGCATACTTGAAACCAAAGCGAGCTTGACCCAATCCCTCAACCTGTTTGACTCCATCACCAGGTTCTTGAATCCTTGTAGTGGTAGCCACTTTGTCACAAGCGTTCAGGATAGGTCACTGGTCTGAGGACAACTTCCTCCTGCCTCTTCCCTCCTCTACCTGTCTTGGAGGTTCTGAAGGGTTGTGGGAAATACCCTTCTCTCCCTGACTAAACACTAACATCCTCCCGGTAACTATCACGACGATTATTACGGGCATATTCAATGCAGAACTACATTGTCGGATAGATACTTCATTTTTTTCTTTAAAGAGAACAGAATGAAAATGGAAGGACATTTTGCTACTATATCTAAGATATAGGCGCAGGCTTGGCTGTGTTGTAAGAAGCTTGCTTTCCGACCACATCGTTCTAGGTTCAGTCGCATTGAATGGCACGTTGGACAAGTGTCTTCTACCATAGCTTCGGGCCGACCAGTGCCTTGTGAGTGGATTTGGTAGACGGAAACAGAAAAAATCCAGTCGTATATATATGTGTGTGTGTGTGTGTGTGTGTGTGTGTATGCGTGCGTGCGTGTGTGTGTACGTGCGTGTGTGTATGTGTGTGTTTGACCTTCACCACCGCTTGACATCCGGTGATGACTTGTTACATCCTCGTAACATAGCGGTTCGCCGATCGAGACCGACAGAATAAGTACCAGACTTAAAAAAAACAAAAGAAAATGTACAGGGTTGATTTGTGCGACTAAAAATACTTCATGGAGATGCCCCAGCATGGTCGCAGTCTAATGATTGAAACAAGTAAAAGAACAAAAGAATAGCCACCAATCCCGTCAAGTCTTTCGTTCATTGGCTTCTACATCAAAAGTTTAATTATATAAGTCTAATAAAGATTATCCTGATTACCAATCACGCTTGTTTGGGTTTAATTCGTTAATGCAATCTTCCTAATCTCGTAATTAGTATTTGTTTATTTACTTTATCTTACGACAGAGGGCAGTGCAGTAGCTGAAAAATTTCTGTAATTTACAGTGTTCAGTTATGTTCCTCCATAACAGGCATGGGTAACCAGGATTTTGAGAACCAGGCCGCTTGGGACCTGGTTCATTATCAAGCAAGCAGCATGACTAATATAATTCAAGTTAAATTATTATCCGTAATTATTATTCAGAAAGTTATGCGGGCCGCAGTTTGACCATGACTGTAGACCTTCTCAGTTCAAATCAAATTAGGAAAGTTTTTCTTTCATTCCTCTCTATCAAAGGAGAATTGCTTAATTTTTTTAAAAATATTTACGGGAGTAAATTACTGGTATTTATCTTAGCGACAATATCAGATCGAAATTTAAATATCATCGACGGTTGGAATTGAATTCAGATCGTAATCATTCATGCTGACACTACAAATGGCACCAACACCGTGGCTAAGAACCAGAGCATTACCAGCGCCCCAACAACATCACCAGTGTCACCACAACCACAAATATATACTGTATACGTACATACATGCATGCATACATACATATATACATACATACACTGAGTACGCATGAATACATACATGTATATACACACAGATACGCGCGCACGTACACTCGAACACACACATATATAGATTAGTTATAGGATTCATTTGAATCTAGGTACATTAGCACGTAGGACGCTCTATGAATGTATCAAAGAAATCTTCCTGAAACAGCTGTCGTAAAATTTAAGCCCCGTATGCATTAATTCATATATATATA
>NC_068988.1:88113903-88117608 GCF_001194135.2 Octopus bimaculoides
CATGAGTGCAAAGAGACTATAGGAGAAAACTAATAAAGCAATGATAGATAAATAGTTTTCCCCAAAAAGAAAAGACACAGTTCATCTTTTGTTAAACGTCCTGATGTATTCCATAAAGAACATTAAAACAAAAAAACAACACATAGACAATATAAAATGCTGCTTACGCCTTCTCTGTACATCATTCCTTCCAATATCCATTTTGGTAATAATCCAGGGATCATACTTTCTGAAAACATTTTGGTATTTTAATATTTTGGTATAAACACGTATTTGTAGCAATTTGATGTAACCTGCTTATTGGTGGTTTTCGTTAATTTTATTTAAATTTTGGGGCTGTGGTTTCGTATTTGCTGTAAGATTAGTTCTGGTAAAATTTTAACAGTTCTTGCTTGGACTGTAGAGGTGTTTTATGAACGTTATAACAGTATTTTAATGATGGTGCTAACCAGAGCTTTAACAATATTTAAAAGTTTTAATGGTATTTTTGTTGGCGATTTAGTAGTATTTTGCTAACGTTTCGACGATGATTTTACCCACGTTTTAACAATATTTTGATAACGTTTAAACGCTGTTTTACCAGTGATTAAGCAGTATTATCGTAATGTTTTAACGGAGTTTTGCGGGTAGTTTAACAATATTTTTTGGTTGTATTTTAACAGTGTTTTCGCCAGCGTTTTAAGGGTGTTTCAGAAATGTCAACGAAATATTTTCACCACTGATTCTCCTCATATGCTCAAGGCCTGTCAAAATACTAACATACTTTTTAGTCGAACGCTTGTTAGACTTATGTGTGTGTGTGTATGTATGTATGTATATATATGTGTGAATGTGTGTGTTTGCGTGCGCGTGCACACGTGTTTATATTTTCAATTTGCTTAGATGTTGTTTATGACTGTTTTAAAAGTGCTGAGTTTAAGAATCAATAAAAGCCAAACAAAACAACAGTACGCAATAACAGTGATGACACCAACAAAAATGGGTGTGTCTGTTTTTATACTCTATGAAGTACAAATATATAACTCCCTCTGATTCATATTCTATCGCCAGCGCTCTGTTTTATACTAAACAACGTCCACGTAGTTACAAATATGGAGATACGATTCAATATTTGCTAATAAACACCGTATAAAACTACGTCGCACATAGCTGCAAATAGATGTCCTCAATTAGATAAGAGGTATGGTTAATAAATATATTTACCATGTGGTACCTTTCCTGAAGTTGTATAATGCTAGCATGCTGTAGATATAATTATACTGATGTAATGTGAACGTCCGGGGAAGATATACAGTTCAGTCTGCGATAACATAGAGTGTTAGACTCCACTTTACTGTATATAGGTCATTTGTTAGTATGTACCACGTAGTTGGCACAGGCCTTCTAACTGTAAATGCGTAGGTACAAACGAACTAGGTGGAAGTAGATATAATGTGAATGATACAATGTACCTAACAAATAATAAGTATCATGTAGTGGTACAGTTAATCTAAAGATAAATATGCATTATATTGAAACAGAGAGTCCCACTAGCTGTAAATAGATAGCGGTTAGTGGTAAATGTAATGTCTGTGAGTAAATTTGTTGAGATATATTCCACTTAAATATATCTATATCTATATTCATTACGTTGAAGCAGAGAGACAGTCTAGCTTTATATAAGTATTATAAGTATCCACTTATCTGCAGATAGGTACCATTTGAAGGTATAGTCTTTCAGCTGTATATAAGTATCCGGTGAAGGTACAGTCCATTTAGTTGCAAATTGGTACCATGGGGAGGTACACTTCGTCTAGCTGTAACAAGAGGAGCTACATATGATACTGTCCTTCAAGCTGTACGAGTAAATGTCATGGCAAACCAATAGCCAAGTTGGTCGTAAATAGGTATCATGGGGTGGTGGAGTCTTCTCAGTTATAAAGTAGAAATGTAAAGTAGAGTTCCTTCACTTACGTGGAAATAGGCAGCCTGGGGGAGGCGGTGTTGCTGTTTGGTGGGTGAAGGCAGCGGGATTTTGAGGCGTTTAGACTGTAACAGTAATCACCGGGATCACTGTGCAACTGGCGAGTGTTGCGTTTAAATGCGTTATGTACAACTCGAAGAAAGATGTGTGATACTTCGTCATCCGTCTTCGGAAATCAACGGAACTGGTAATTGACCTCTGCTGAAACATCGATCGATAAAAGCATCTGTTTTTTCAAAAGTTAAGCTATTAAAAAGCAAATGTTTGTGTTTGAATGTGTATGTATATAGTGGTACGCTATATAATATATGTGTGCGTCTGTCTGTCTGTTTATAATATATATAAACAAGACTGGAGATTGTATTCCTAAAATATTTAGTTACGTCACCTACAAGTATATATGTTTATATATGTGTGTATGTGTATGTGTGTCTGTATGTGTGTCTGTATTTGTGTGTGTGCGTGTGTGCGTGTATATGTCTAAGTGTGTTTCTTATTTTTCTCTGCTCAATTACACTTTGTAACTTATATATTTGCAAGGACTAAAACAGCAAAAAGAACAAGACAAATGATTGTATATCTCCCACTTCACACGTTCAATTAATTGTTTTTGAATTCCTCAAGCTTTTCCTTCTTCTTAAGACTAGTTTTCTTTAGCTTTCTCCTCCCTCTTTTCTTCTTCCCCTCCTCCTCTTTCTATTTCTTCTTATTCTCCTTCGTCCTTCCAAATGAAGAACCGACGAACATGTTCCCATATTTCGCAATTTGTCAGCCATTAGGCAGGAAGCATTGACAAGACATATTCTGAGCAAATACGGTAAAATCAACAACACAAACAACAGCAACAACAATAATAATATTAGCACCAAAGTCTGCCTTGATAACTAAATGCAACAAACAAGATGGCGGTTATTTAAAGGTTAAGATACGGAGTTCAATCCTGACCGTCTCTCTTTTCCATTTCTTTGATATATATTTTGAAAGTAGGGTTGAGAACTTTGAAAATTCCAGTAACAATAAAAATAAGTATGTATGATAAAATAAAGTAAATAAAAGCAATGGCAATGGTATTAATACAAGCATAAAGGGTTCGATTCCTTCCGTGTCTTTTCAAGCTTCGGAACAATTAAAAAAAAAACGAAAAAAAATATATATATAAATCAAGAAGCAATCACAAACAGAATAATAAAAATGTAAATAATTCCTATTATTGGTTTTGTCCTTCTTCTTGTCGTTATTGTTTAATTCGAGACTATTCTTGATTCAGCTGACTCATTAATAAACATATTCCAACGTTGTCCAAGAATAAAAGTTTCCAATATGTCCTTCTTTTCTAAAAAGATGGAAAGATTCCAATGATTTTTAGAGAGACTAGGGTGCTATATCAAGCTAGTAGATGTACCACACAGAAACAATTTCTGGTTGTGCTTCATAGTGGTGTTGTTCTTACGGCGCTGTTTTCTGTACGTTGTTGGCGATCTGGATTGTATATGTTTCTCCCCATCTCATTATAGTATGTGTATATAAGCGTAAGTACGCGCGGCCGAGGTTAAGCGGGTAGATATCTATCCATATGAGAATACATGTACATATACGTGGGTTGTGCGTGAGTGTGTGTGTGCGTTCGAAGTAAGTGTGAATGTGTTTGTATTTAGATGCTTCTTTCTGTTTGGGTGTATATTAATTTATTTGTCGAAACGAGACAGCAATCTGATAACCTTGCGCGGATTTCCATAGATTAT
>NC_068988.1:88119170-88120155 GCF_001194135.2 Octopus bimaculoides
ATATATATATATATATAATATATATACATATATATATACATGAATACGTGTGTGTGTGTATGTATATGAAACTGTATATGCTTGCATGTATGTACATATACAGGTATATATCAATCTATATACATATATGTATATATGTATATATCTATCTATATACATATATGTATATATGTGTGTGTGTGTATATATATACATACATATATATATATATATCTGTATATGTATATATTTATTTTTATACACACACACGCGCACACGCACATATATATGTTTCTATCTATCTATCTATCTATAAGATAGAGCGATAGATGCATAAATATATTGATATATATGTATGCTCTCACTCACATATATATCCATATCTATACCCATATGTATGTCTATGGATAGATGCACATATATGTATACATACATGTATACGTATTCCTACTCACAGATAGAAGCACAACACGATAAGAGAATGCGAGTCAGAAATTTTCTCAAGGAATTATAAACTTCGGCAGAATCATTCAAAGTAGAAATAACCAAATAACCAAAACAGAACCAAACAAAAGCAAGGGAATGGAAAAGAAAAAGAAATAACAAAATGAAATTAAAAACATAAACAAAACTCTGAAATAACAACAAACAAACAGCACGAGAATAAAATCCAAAAGACATGAATTAATAGTTTAAATAAACAAACAAATAATCAGTTGAGTGGAGACACCGAAACGTCCCCCCTTTCCTTATATAGAAACAAATAGATAACTAGATATTGAGTAAATCTAAATTGATTTCAATTTGCCTGTCGTTTGCAGAAACGCAACAAAATAGATGTGTCATGGCGTCTCTTCATTTTGTTTTAGCTTTCGACTGTGATATGATGTCTTCCGTTTAGAGCATGTAAGCACACATACAGTAACACAGAAACACACAGAGATGAATGTTTATATGAATATAATTGTGTATGCGTATGTGTGTGTTTATATATATATATATATAT
>NC_068988.1:88120607-88121255 GCF_001194135.2 Octopus bimaculoides
CATACATGCATATATACGTATACATATATATATCTATCTATCCATTTATCTATCTATCTATCTATCTATCTATCTATCTATCTATCTATCTATCTATCTATCTATCTATCTATGTAAAAACACGTATATATTTACGCTCACACTCGCTTATTTCCAAACTCACTCACATATATACTTATGTTGACATATGTATACACATACACGTGCATATACGAACTACTGTCTGTGTGTATATGATTTAAGAATTATCTGAACTTGTTTGCGAATGTCGATTCAAAGGTGCTGTTGCTGCGGCTGTTTGCCACTGGCTCGCTACTGCTGCCGTTAGCTTGTCATTCATCAGTTTGAGAGAAACGATCGACACCCCTCACTTGGAATTTTTCTCTTCATCATGACATACGATCGAGCAATCGAGGTGGTTCCGACAATGGTGATACTCAAGCAAATCTAAAGTCAGAGACAGTCATGAAACAAGAGTGGTAATAGTAGTAGAAGCATAGTAATCTTTGGCGTGTAATGGTAGTGGAAGTTGGTTCAGCGAATTAATATTTCACTAAAATTCACATACATACATACATACATACGTACATATGTATATATGCATGCATATATATATATATACATATGCATATATATGTATTTATAAAT
>NC_068988.1:88123127-88125232 GCF_001194135.2 Octopus bimaculoides
ATACTTTGCATTTCCGTTAGTAGGATCAAGAAAAAGTACTCCATTCAGTCTGAGATAAGTATAATTTAATATTCACAATTTAGAAAAGGGCCACTAATAGTTTCAGGCTTATAGATTAAATATTTTTAGCAGATTTATATAGCACGCTACGTACCGCCAAACAATCTTTAAGACAGTGTGTATCCTTAGATGTATTTAAAAATTAGGACGCAGGTCTATAAGAAAACATGAAAAAGAACAAGCAGAAAAAACGCGCAGAAGACTGATGCAAAATGTAGAACGAGAAGAAAGGAAATAAGAGTAAGAAAAGCAAGCTCTTCGTTCTCTTTGTCTGTAGAAATCATAATTAATCTCGTTGGTGTAGAATAAACTGATAGAAAGGAGGCCAGAATCTGTGAGATAGCTATTCAATTCAGAGCGATTGGCATCCTCCAGTTCGACGGAAGAAACGCTTGCAGTTTCTAAAAATTTAGTGTACTTGAATTCTTGGAGCTAAAAAGAGTGTGCAATCTTTCAGCTACGCATAACTCGAATCTCTTTGTTCCATTTATATATGGCGTAAATTAACTCCACGATTCTCCCTTTAACTGTATGTGGTGTACACTCGGTCTTCAGATCCCATACGTGGCTCGCCAACTTAGTGGCTTTATTTCTATCAGTGTGTCGGAAAAAAGACTGGTGGTTTTGCATATTAGCTTTTAAAATTGCCTTCTCACAAAACGACGTAACTTTTCTTCTCAATTATGTTGTCTTAACTTCAGCTTCATAAACAACTGCATTTATCAAAAATACCTAATCAAGTGGGCAAGCTTCAGAGTCTCGAGAGTTACACCGGGGTGTGGCTTCATGGTGTGACTTACGAGTGATAATGTCCTTCATTTTGGAGAAGTAGCTGCACGAAATTTTTATCTTCCTGTATCTGTGGCTTAGAGGGAAATGCTTAATTAATAATAGCAGGAATTTCTTGCCTATGTTAGTTGTAGCATTTAAGAAGGAGGTGAGGTGAAGCACAAAGTTTTTCTAAATCTATTTTTAGGTTTCATATTTTTAACTGAAGAGTTATATGATATCTTATTTTTGAAGTTGCTGTTAGTTAGGGCATTATTATAAGAGGGGGCTGCATTGTTAAATATTTCCTTAGAAGAGGCTATATTAGATATCCTATAATTAATGTTGGCTATCACGATTTTAAAGACGATAGGATGACAGGTCTGTTTATGTATATATGTGAGCTTCTCGTTCGGGTAATGATAGGGTTTATAAAAGCGTGAGGGAAAGATGTAAAGAAATCAACATTAGACAAACTAGTGGACACAGTAATTTGGGGACTTGACTGACTATAGGTATATATTAACTTTTTTTCCAAAATTTATCAAGTCTATGTCCATGACAGTCGAGATAAGTGTTCAAACCATTCTCATGGTATAAGCCTATACCGTGGGTTGGGAACTTAGATCTCAAAGTATCTAATATATAGAGACCGACAAGAACACGGATGTCTGCATTGCCATGCGGTTACATCGATACATCAAATAATTAATCTGTATTGGATCTTTTAAGCCATGCAAAACACTGAATAAGAGGGTTTTATGCACATGCATGATGAAGTCCAGGTCTATGTGTCTAATATTGACTTATCTTTTGTGAACTCAGTCACCTTATCAAGCAACGATCTCGATATCTAGGGATAAAAATCTCATATACCAAGTTAATTTTGAAACAGTTAAAATGAGGTTACTGTCTCTTCAAGAAATAAGCACTCTTGGAGTGAAAGCATTTGAAGAGGCCAGGATGATGCAAGCAGGGCTCAAGAGACATTTAAGGAAAAATGTAAAGACTGAGAAGGTGAATGACAAGGACCTTTTTGTGTGCACAGTCTGTGACAGACCATGTCTGTCCTTGGCTGGCCTCAAATCTCACCTGCGAACCCATGGAAAACAAACCTCACCCAGCTATTCTGATTATATGTCTGTGCACACGTTTGAATGTGGTGTGTGCTAGAGGGTTTGCAAATCCAATGGGGGTCTTAAAAGACATGTTAGGATCCACAATGAGCAGAACTTACTTGCAGGTATTGGTAGTGCAAATCAGAGGTGCAATCTGTG
>NC_068988.1:88132845-88134330 GCF_001194135.2 Octopus bimaculoides
GAAAAGTTATCCATTTTATTTGAATACATTCATAACTTATCAGTGAGAGCTACTTTGATATTGTAGGCATGCGTCAAAATTCCTATTTCTAACTACATACTATGCACCGGATACTTTTAAGAATATTTAAAAATAGGGATATTTCTATTTTCACTTTTGAAGGCCTATGTAATTTTCATTGCAAGATATATATTTACACACACACACACACACACACATACACGGGTGTGTGTGTGTGTGTGTGTGTGTGTGTGTGTGTGTGTGTGTGTGTGTGTGTATACATATGCACATTTTGAAAAATATCTTTTCATATTATCTATATACATTTTTATATGATTTTGCATAACTTCATCTAAACTCCTTTAGCAGACAATCTTCCAAATAGTTTTTAGCTAACGGCAACAGTGCTATCAAATAAACTAAAGAAATAGAACGCCATGAGGGCAGATAGAACACCAAAGTCAATAAAATAAACAATTTAGAAATGTGTGTATGCATATGTGATTGTGTGTGAGTGTGTGTGGGTGCGTGTGTTAGCGCATATGTGTATATTTGTGTGACAGGCTGTCTGACAGATTTAGTACTTATAATAGATTTATAAAAATTGCAAGGGTAACAAACATTGTCGATAAATTTAAAGACAATATCATATGAAATTACCACGGGATGTCCGCAAAGGCATCGGCCATCTATCAATCAATAATATCTTTGAGCCAATTCAGTCCATTGTGCTAAGTCCATTCCATACAAAGTCGATTGGTCAAACTAAATAATTAATTTAGAGTTTAATCTTCGATTAATGTTTTGGGGGGCTTATGTACGCAAAAGAAAAAAAAAAAAAGATAAATGTCTCATTCCAAATCAAAAACAAAAAAAAAATGGATAGACAATGGTAACGTTACAAAGGAAATCTTTAGAATAAAATATAATTTTATGATCACAGAATACAGAATAACAGAATAAATAAATCACAGAATCACAGAATAAATAAATATATTGAATGTTCAGTGGTACATCTCTGTTCTAGTCAAATAAGGGTGGGCAGACAGATAGGACAATGTGATAAGAAAAATGGGTTCGATTCCATGCAAAAAGACCAGAGATACAACAGAGAAATGGATGACAAACAATCTAGAGGTTACGATTAATCAATTTTGATGAAATATTTACGATACAAATGCGTGTTTGCAGTGCTTTTTCGTTGAGGCTTTTGTTTGTATATCTCTGATGTTCGTTTTTTCTTCTTTTTACACAATGCATTTTTTTTAACAAAAGAATCAGATCACATTACTGCTCTGCTCTGCCATATGCTCTGTAGATATATATGAACCAGAGAAAATAACCCAACGACCTAACGACCTTATCTCATTCAATGGGAATCATGGTTTATTTAAAAACTGAATAGATTCAGGGTACCAAACGACCCCTCACCCCCACACATACTATTACACGTATATATATATATATATATATATATATATATAT
>NC_068988.1:88134833-88135663 GCF_001194135.2 Octopus bimaculoides
ATATATATTTATATTTATATTTATGTCTATAAAAGCGTACGTATATGTGTATATGCCTATGTATACATACATGTACACTTATAAACATACTTGTACAGATAAGTTGTATTCAAGTATAACTAGATTGCAACCAATATGAAAAGAAATAAGTCCACATTAATATTTTATCTTGCCTTTTCATGAAAACTATACAAAAAGACTCACTAAGTGTATTGTTTCTTTTTGTTGCTATAATTGCTGTCTTGTACAGCTTTCTGTATCATTATGCATTCATATGTATAACGATTTCATTGCTACAACTGTTCACACGCATTATCTTATATATATATATATTATTGGAAGCTGATGTATCCCCAGATCATTCACCAGAGTTTATCGCTTCCGGACTTCGAACGATTACCAAATATGGAACATAAGATGAGATATGAAGGGCATTTTGTTTCGTTTTTGTTTTTGTGTGAGTGCAAACCAAATTAGTATCTCTTAAAATAAATACAACTAGCCTGGGAGAGATATAATCGATTACCCCGCCCCAGAATTTGCTGGACTTTTGCATAGATTTGAAAGCAATACACACATACACACACAGAGACATATATGTATGTATGTGTGTGTGCATTCGCCATGATAGATCGCTGACCACTACATTTATATTTTTTTCTCCTTGTTTCTCTCCTTATTTCTTTCTGTGTTCCTTTCAGTTGAAGAGCGTAGCTCGAAACGTCAAAGACTTTCTCTATTCCCGAGCATTAAACTAATACATCCATTTGTTGTTTACACCACCTGTCTTCGTCTGTTATTTTTTTCGTAAATTCTCCCATATATATATA
>NC_068988.1:88135714-88137190 GCF_001194135.2 Octopus bimaculoides
TGTGTGTGTGTGTGTGTGTGTGTGTGTGTGTGTGTGTGTGTGTACTAATTAGTATTCAGCTGTTTCTGTTATAAGACGCAGTGCACTCAAAGTTCAGAGTGTTGGGCATCATCAATAGCTTTCTCGATTACAAAAGCTCCAAAGAAGCTACAAGGTGATGTATAAGGGCTTAGATCTTCATGATCTTATAGGAGAAACAACAGTAACTTAATGAAGTTGTTTTCGTAACTACTGTTCTCTAGTCATTTATTTCATTTCATATTTGCTATTTGTACTTAACCCTAACGCATATGTATATTGAGTTCTGACACCAGGTCATTAGTATGGCTATGCCGAAACAAAATCTTTATATACATATAGATATGAATATATGCCATGCGACATACTTTGTCCGTTCATGGTGGAGCACAAAGCTGCTGAGTTAATTACACGCCATTCACGATAGACATGAAAAGCCTGAAATGCTGGACTTTTGTAGGCATGATTAGTTTCGAAATATCAGCAAATAAATTAGATCAGTAATTTTACACAAAATAAAATAAATTTCGATCGTGGGATAGCTGTGAAAGCAGCCTAGATAATTGGGTAAATACTCTCTCTCGAAGACTGAAACAAAAGTTGGCCACGAAGTGGCTACAGCGAATTAAACTCAGTATTTCTCAGATATAGGCGGGGCGTTCTATACTATTAAGCTAAGCAACAGGAGTCGCTTAGTTTATCAGTAACGTTCCAAATATGTTTAACAACGTGATTCTGTATTTGGAGATTTATATCATTTAAATTTATGTAAAAATTTTGACTTTATATCTGTTTAGTATAATCAGCGAAAACCCTCTAATCTAAAAATCCTTACTGGAAGAAGTATAACCCTTACAGAATTAGTATCTCAATGAAGGACAAACACCTCATACCAATCAATGTATGGTATAATACAGGACTCTCAGCCTTTCCTTTTTTTTTACCTATGAACCTCTTTTGTTCCTCTTTTTCTCGGCTGGAACCTCATAGCCATTCAATGTTTAAAAAATATTAAGAAATTGTACAAAAAATTTTGTAACATTTTGTGTAATGTAGAAGTATAACGAACCTATTGCAGATAAATTTTAGCAATAAAATCTTGTAAGGATCCATAAAAGCTCATATAGATCACGGTCGAGAACCATTGGGCTGTGTGGTGTGTTCTTGAACAAGAGACACTTTATTTCACATTGCTCCAGTTCCCTCAGCTGCAGAAATAAGCTGTGACGTCATTTAGTGCCAAACTGTATCGGCCTTTGCCTTCCACTTGGATAACATCGGTATTGTGGAGAGGGGAGGCTAGTATGCATGAGCGACTGCTCGTCATCCATACTCAAAGTTGCCAGGACTTGTGCCTCTGATAATCTCTTTCTAGATGCAATCTCATGGGGGTCTTTGCACTTTAAATGTATATATATATATATATATATATATATATATATATATATATATATATAT
>NC_068988.1:88137429-88141830 GCF_001194135.2 Octopus bimaculoides
TATATATATATATATATATATATATATATATATATGTATGTGTGTGTATATGTTTGTGTGTCTGTGTTTGTCTCCCCAACATCGCTTGACAACCGATGCTGGTGTGTTTACGTCCCTGTAGCTTAGCGGTTCGGCAAAAAGAGACCTATAGAATAAGTACTAGGCTTAGAAAGAATAAGTCTTGGGGTCGATTTGCTCGACTAAAGGCGGTGCTCCAGCATGGCCACAGTCAAATGACTGAAACAAGTAAAAGACTAAAAGAGTAAGTTATATTAACTGAAAAACAAAAATAACACACAACTAAGCGTAGGCTTTAATAATAAAAGCAATTCTTTCTACGGAGAAACGATAAAAACAAAATATTATTAGTATCAAAGAAACAGAGAGTAAACACTATGCCAGAGATATTTTTAGATGTCTTATATCACAAAAGCAAATCAAATTGTATGAATAGATCGTAAGATTGTTTCGCGAAGTAAACATTTCGAATAGCATTGACGGTAATTTTTGTCTTCGCGCATGCATATAAACATGTACTCCGGTCTCGCAAACGCTATAACCGGTTAATGTGTATCACTGGGCATGCGTAACAGGACATACTGAGAAACACCTTTTCTGTTAAATATAACATTAATGATCCGATATATGTGTGTGTAAGAATTAGAGCATGTGTGTGTATGCGTGTGTGTGTGAGTGTGTGTGTGTGTGTGTGTGTATGTGTGTGTTTGTGTGTGCGTGTGTGTGTGTGGGTGCCCGTGTGTGTGTCTGGGTGTATATGTCAAACCAACATAAACCAAGAAATCAAGACCACGAATTTCAATGAAGAATGACAACTTAGATGCGCGACAGCGTGAAATACACAACCACCGCCGCCACCGCCAGTATAAGCACCACCATCATCACCACCACCATCACCACCCTCAACCACTAAGATACTCTAGTTCCGATTTAATCAAGAGAGTGTTTTTAATATTCCAAGAGCAGCATTATCTATATATTATGTACTGTTTTAAAATTCAGTTTTTAAAGATCGTCGGAATGTCACACACGAGAAACTCAGAGTAACGATTTGTGGAGTTTCAGCTTCCAACAAAATCATCTAAGTCCAGTTTTAGTGCTAAATACTTGCTTGTTTACCTCTTGTTCACATTCAAATGTTTACGCGCCTCTTTTTCCCTCTGACCCCCCCCTCTCTCTCTCTCTCTCTCTCCCTGTTTCTCTCTGTATATATGTATATGTATGCAGTATTTGAACGCAAAATGTGAAGACCCGGAACTAATAATACATGAAAGCATTTTTTTGAGTCTCTCACCATTCTGCCAATGCACAATAATAATAATAATAATAATAATAATAATAATAATAATAATAATAATAATAATAATAATAATAATAATAATAATAATAATGATGATGATGATGATTATGATGATGATGATCACGATGATGATGATAGCAATAACAACAACAACAGCAATAATAATAATAATAATAATAATAATAATAATAATAATAATAAAAGCATTCATGAAATTTAACTAAATTATTGTTGCTTGCGCAAAAGTAAGTTATTTTGACAGCGCTGACATAAAATTCCCACACTGGAATATTTCTTCGTTTCTCGTTCCATACTCAAGGTAATTTCTTGTTTTGAAAACAAAACCAAATAGAACTTTCTAGAAAAAAAAGAATGTTCTTGTTGACAAATCATGTTTTCATTTTGTTGCTTATAAATTTTCTTTTTGTTACGTTTTTGTTGCTGTCTGTTTCTCAAAACCAGTCTTGTTACACATGCTTGGCAAACGTATATGATAATCCAAATCAAAGATTGGAATGATCCAATGAAGGAAGAAGTTGGCAAAGTGGTTTATATTGATCCATAAGAGTCGATGTAACTATCAAAAGGGATGATAAACACCTGAGACGGATTTGAGCATCAAGGGTACAGATTTGTTAGTTGATTTGTTAGCGAAGTGAATCAGGAAGGGCTCGGTAATTTAAGGCTAATTTTCTTACCGTACATGGATGCAATAGCTAGTATCCACCAACCATATTTTACATTAAATATTCCGACAATATCAATGTAATATGGCTGAATATTAACTGCTCAAAGTCCACCTTGATGAACTTTAGCTTTCATTCTTTCGTGGATTATGTGAACATTGTTCGAAAGCAATTATTCGAATGGAAAATTGTACGAATGAAAATTATTGTTGTTGTTGTTTGTTCCTTCTCGAGCCATGCCTGGCTCATACGGGACGGTTTCCCTGTTTCATTGGCGTATAAGTTCCCCACCTGGACGGGCCGCCGGCCCATCTCAGGTGAGCTGCTAGATGCAGGGAGGAGAAAGTGAGAGAAAGTTGTAGCGAAAGAGTCAGCAGAAGTTTGCCATTACATTCTGCCGGAACCGCGTGGAACATTTGTGTTTCGCTCATAAACACATCGCCCGCTCTGAGATTCGAAACGACGATCCCTCGACCGCGAGTCCGTTGCTCTAACCACTAGGCCATTTGCTTCCACAAAGGACAATTATACGAAATGCTAATCATTCTAAACTTTTTGTTTTATTTAAACAACAATGATAAAATTAAAAATCAAGTACACAAATGATATATATTTCGAATAACTGTTTTTCGAATAATTGTTTTCGAATAATTGTTTTCAAACAATTTTCATGGTCCGTCTTTCAGGATCGATAAAATAAAATTGCAGCCTAGAACTGAGACAATGTAAGTGACAAATTCCTTCGATTACAATTGCTGGCCTGGTACTAAAATTCGAAACAAATATTACTATTAGCATCAGCTTTGTTTTTCATCGTTTCGAGGTCGATACTATAAAGTACCAGTCAAGTACTGGGGTCGATGTAATTGACTTTTCCTACTTTTTAAAATTGCCGATTTTTCTGCTGAAAGGCAGCGAGTTGGCAGACTCGTTAGCACGCCGGGCAGAATGCTCAGCGGCGTTTCGTCCAACTTTATGTTCCGAGTTCAAATGCTACTACTGATAAATCGTAGTGGAAATGTGCAACTACATAGTGGGTATCATAAAGTATTATATCTAAAGATGAGTTGGATAATACAATTCCAGTTAATCTTGTAGTAAATCGAAAAATACTAATGATCATAGTATAGGGAAGTATATTTAACAGTAGAATTATAAATAGTAGCTAGTCAACTAAATACTTTAATTCCTTTTGGAATGGCAATAATTGTTGTGGCGGCAGTGAAGTATGCTCGTGTTTCGACGTTTATATCAACTGCAAATATGTGGTGAGCTCACACAATAAAACCAAGTAGTCCAATAGATAGTATCACATAAATTATTCCAAGACTTCCGAATGTTTCTTACTTTAGTGAGTAGTGAAAACAGTGTGTCTTTCATCTTTTAGGGCAATCGACGTAGCCCTTCCTCCGAAACTGCTGGACTTGTGCCAAAATTTGGAGCCATTATCAGCTGAGAAAGGCAAGAGCTGGTAGAAGCTGGTAGAAGGTCGTAGATCATTTAGTGGGCAGAAAGTATAAATATCGGTTTCTGTTTTTGACACAACACCAGCAATTTCGTTGGAGTAGCAGGTCGATTACATCGACCCCAGTGTTCAACTAATACTTATTTTATCGGCCCCCAAAAGAATGAAAAGAAACGTCGACCCTGGTAGAATTACTGCTAAGCATTTTGTCTGGCACGCAAAGAATTTTGCCAGCAAACCGCCTTCAGAAAGAAAGTATAAATATCATTGTTATTTCATGGACTGGTGCAGTCACCAATGTGTTCTTACATTATATATGAATTATATATGTAATATACATGCATTATATATGTAATATCTATGTTTTATATTTATAATAATTAATGTATATATTACGCACTATATTTTATTTTGGATGCGATTACCCGCTGGTCTAGTAAAAAACTTATTTTGCAAGAAAGCAGTCTGTGGTGTTAAAAAGAGTTAGAAATCGCTATCATAAGTGATTTAAATTCTATGATATCCTCTCCAAACTACAGCATCGCAATCTGAAAATGCTAGAAATCTACGACTTGCAAAAGACGGCGGTGTAATTCTTTAAAAAATTGTATGAGCGTGTCTGCATTTGTGAAATGAATAACTTGGGAATTTCGCGACAAAATTTCAAATAAAGAAAAAAAGCAGATGATTGGTTAAAATATTACATAATTTAGATTATGACAAGTATTTATCTATTTTCATTTTAGGAAAAGTAAATGGAAGTTTTCCGTTGAGAGAAATTTTGTGGTTTGCCAATAAGCATTGATATTATACACACACACACACACACACACACACACACACACACACACACACACATATATATATATATATATATATACATACATATATATACATACATATATATAAATACACACACATATATATATATA
>NC_068988.1:88142291-88143180 GCF_001194135.2 Octopus bimaculoides
TATATATTATATATATATATATATATATATATATATATATATATATATATATGCACACACACATACACTCACACACATGTATTATGAGTGTATATGCGTGTGTATGTGAAAGGATGTGGCCGACTGCTTAGGGTGTTCCACTAACGATCACAAGATCGTCATTTCTGAGCAAAACACTTCATTTGAGGTTGTTCTAGTGGCCTCAGTTGAAATTAGCGAATCCTACGACCGATTGGCGTTCCCTTCACGGGCAATCTGGTGTAGCGCCTTCAAATGTTTTTGTCCAACAATTCAACCCCAGGACTTATTTACCAGTTTAGTACTTACTCTATCGGTCCGTTTGCTGAACTGCTAAGATATTGGGGACGTAAACTAATCAACAGACAAGTTACCAAGTTGATGGGGAGAACAATGCACACACACACGCATACATACATATATATATATACGACGGGATCCTTTCAGTTTCCGTATACCAAATCCACTCTCAAGGCTTTTAGTTGACCCGAGGCTATAGCAGAAGACACTCACCCAAAGTGCCACGCAGTGGGACTGAATCCGGAATCATGTGTTTGGGAAGCAAGCTTCTTATATATAATGGACTCTTCCAACGAAGATGGCGTTTTGCCGAACGCCCTGTACAAATGATTTATTTGTAGCGATCGAATGTATGTGCCATAGCTTATTCTCTCTATCAAACAGAGATTGCCTGAACAGGTGCACAGTGTTCTACACGCTAGATGTCGAAGTGGTCACAGAACAGCCTGAGACGAAGTGTTTTCCTCCAGAACACAGCTCAGCACCCGGCCTAGAAACTGAAACCACGATCTCGCGCTCATTAGTGCAACACCCTAACAACTAGGCCACGCGGTCTCATATATATATATAT
>NC_068988.1:88145208-88149651 GCF_001194135.2 Octopus bimaculoides
TATATATATATATATATATATATATATATATATATATATGTATGTATGTGTGTGTGTGTGTGTGTATATAAATATGTATATATATATGTGTGTGCGTGTGTGTGTGTGTGTGTGTATTTATTTATTCTCACGCATACACACAGATATATATATACATATGTGTATATATAATCAATTAAACAATGATAGGAAGTTTTACAATGGATGGAGATGAAGAATAAATACCCCCACCTCCAACACCGCCAGCACCAACGTGTAGGGTGGGGCTCCTTTCTTTGTATTGAAATCACAGCAACAATAAGAACCTTCTACAATAACCACAACAACAACAACAAAATCAAGAAGAGTATTAACATCAACAATAACACTAACAACAACAACAACAGCAGCAGCAGCAGCAGCAAGTCGACAAAGAACAACGAGAAATATATCTAAAATATACAAAGTCCGATTCCTATAGGTTTGCCAGATTTTCTGTCAAGGAATATTGAGCAATATATGAGCTGTTGGTGCTGTTGGTGATGCTGGTGATAATGATGATGACGATGATGATGATGTTGATGATGATGATGATGATGATGATGACGATGATGATGATGATGATGATGATGACGATGATACTGCTGCTAATGATGATGATGATAACGACGACGACGATGATGATGATAGTACTGTTGTTGTTGTTGTTCGTGTTCAAGGTTGGCAGATGAAAGGAAATAAGCAGTTTCTGGTGGCGGCGGCGAAGGCGGTGGTGATGGTGGTGGTGATGACAGTGGTGGTGTGTTCGTGTTTGTGCGCGCATGATGTTTATTTGCAATCGTTTACATGTATGCATGCATGCATACATGCATGGATGCGCATGTGTTTGTATATATGGGTGTATGTGAGTGTGCATGTATGAATGTAAGTACAAGTGCAGTCATGTATGCAAGTAACGTGTAGGTATGTGTGTATGCACACACACACACACACACACACACACACACACACACATATATATATATATATATATATATATATATATATATATATATATATATATATATTTATATATATGTGTGCATGTGTGTGCATACATACCTACGTCAGCTTGTATACATGTATGCATGTGCACTTATTACATGCCAAACAATACATTTAATGGATTGCAGCTGTAATTTCTTAATTAATCGTCTCTTTCTGGTATTGTGGAGTCCAGATTCTCAAAATTGGTGCTGTGGTAGCTAGTTACGTATCCAAGTGCTCTAATTATTTCTAAGCACAAATCACGGTGGAATAGTTGCAGATTTCTCATTAGTTCAGCATAGATGTTGTGATTAATTTTTCTTAACTTCTTAACATCTAAAGCGGTGAGCTGGCAGAATGGTTAGCACGCCGGGCAAAATGCTTTGCGGGATTTCGTCCGTCTTAACATTCAGAGTTCAAATTTCGCCGGGGTCGACTTTGCCTTTCATCCTTTCGTGGTCGATAAAATAAATACCAGTTGATCACTGGGAACGATGTAACGAACTTAACCCTTCCCCGAAATTGCTGGCCTTGTGCCAAAATTAAAAATCAATATTGTCTTAACGTCTGCTGGACAGCTATTTTAACTTGCTACTGCTACAGCTGAGGAGTAATTTTCATTTCCCCGTCTCTAGTCATGATATCATGTCTGTTATCTCTACATTTCATTGAGGAGATGACAGGAACATTCCAACAGTATTCTTTCAAATCATGTGTCACTATGCTTTCCAAATTTCTGTAATAACTGATATTCTTCTATCCTTAAGATATCCTTTCTATTGATTCTGTTCTATGACGTTCTAGATCTGACATCATGTCTCATAGGTCGATAATACTGCAATGACATTTTCCCACCATTTACTTATGATGTCGTTGACATATCTTGGGAGTTAACCTGCGCCACAAACTTTTTTTGTGACTATAAGTGAGTATGTATGTATGTATGTATGTATGTATGTATCTATGTATGTATTTATGTATGTATATATGTGTGTGTGCGTGTGTGTGTGTGTGTGTGTATGTGTGTGTGTGTGCGTGCGTGCGTGTTATGCCAGATGGTTTGTGAGCACTACTGGTAACATGTAATCCTGCACAGCCTGCAACCAAACTCGCAACCCTGTTAAGCTTGCTTAAAGAGGACAAGGAATTGGATTAGCATGATGAATAGCAACATTTAGCAAAGGACAGATGAACTCACTAAAGTCAACGGTCATCCAATATTGTGTATACAATTTTGATCCTGTTATTTCTCGTGGACAGTGGTAGTTCCTTCAGCGACTATCCACTGATTGGTCACTTTGATAAAGAAAACACAATGGCAGCTCAGAAGATTGATACGTTTTGAAAAAAAAAATGGGCATTCACAACATCTGCTAACTGAATAATCAACAGAGAAGCACGGGAATCAGAAAGTAAGCATGATGTACCTCATTACTGCGAGTGAATGACTCCTAGTCTTTGTTAGGTTATAATTCTAGGAGATGGAAAACTGATGTTGAACTTGCGACTGGATGGCAGCCAATCATGTTGGTTAGACGTTATTTTTGGTGTAACTCTCTTCGTTGTTAGAAGAGAAAGATTGATTGTGTGCAAGGCCTCACCTTGCTTTAAAATGGATCATGCAAAGGCATCGCTTTACGCACCGACATCGTCATATTATACTCAACAATGAGGAATTGGCCATCATGCATGAATGTATGTTTGTACGTATATATGTATGTTGGTATGCATGCGTCTGTGTGCATACATGTGTGTATATATGCATGTATGTGTGTGTATATATGTATATATGTACGTAGTGCGTTTGCATGTTTGTGCATATGTACGCACCTACGTACGTGTGTATATATGCATTTATATGTGTATCTGTGTCTGTCTGTCAAGAATAGACAAATTAGGCAGGTCGATATACAAAGAATATTAAATACGTTAAATACATAAAAGGTATATATGTTTACATACAAAAAGATCCGATTTAGACAAAATAGAAATGATATCAAGAATTAAAGGGGCTGAAGAAGTGTATTACAAATCCAGCAGCTAATTCTGGGGGTTCAGTGGTCCAAAACAATGCTTGTAGATTGATTCCGTCGTCGGATAATACGAACCTCCGTCATCAAGAAGATATCTTACATTTGAGGTGTTGATAGAAAGGAGACTAATGATGCAAACACCCACACTCAACACACATGCGCATGCGCACACATTTGTATGTGTTTATGCATTGCGTCGCCATAGGCACCGAACACACTGATGGAGTCACAAGGGCGTTGTGACATTATCGTATCTTGGACATTTTTTTTTATTTAAGACAGCGAATCCCATCCCTTTCCAGGTTTTACACCAATCGACTTATTCCAAATGAAAGAAAGACAAACCGGAAGATTGGGAGAAAGAGAAAAATCTCCCCCATTCTTTAACTGGTACTTTATTTATCGACCTATAAAATATGAAAGTGAAATTTGGCCTCAGCGGGATTTGAACATAGATTACACGCATAATTACAAAAATAATAAAAAACAAACAAAAAAACCCCGATGTTCTGAACACTCTAGTAACTGACTGCCTTGTTGCTATATATATCTATGTATCATAAATATTGTTAAATCTTGTGTATTGTGGTGATATTACTATAATCATGCATACATTAATGTATGTTGCACGAGATTTTACACCCACACAAAAACAAATATTAGGCATTAGCAGCAAAAAGAATAAAAATGTAATTGCATAAACACTATAAGATGTTAGTTTTAAACAGAATTTGTTTCATTAGCTTCATCATGTATTACGCAAAACTATGAAAACATGATGATTCAACTGTAAAACATTGTTTGGTTCTACAACAGTACTATTTAAACTGAGATAGAATCAATATAAAATTACGTTTAACCCTATATAGTTTGGAAATCTGACATATAACTGTCGAAATATATTTGGGATTTAAAACATAGAATTTCTGTTTCATATAGAATTGAGAGTTCTCTCTAGTTTGCAATGATCCACAAGCAACAGTGGGGTACGTTAACTTTCCTTATATTTGTAAAATAAGTTACTCTAGAACACGAATGAAATATTTCATTCGCGCTCTGGAGTAATGTATTTTGCTTATGCGCTTATATCTGTGTAAATATATGTATGTATGTATTCTAGGAAATTATAATTAGTTTTCCTTTGTCATCATACATACATGCTTACATATACACACATACACGCACACACACACACGAATAGAAATACATTTCCATACACATTCATATGTAAATATATACACATACACCCAAACATATATCGAGTGGAGTAAAACACTTCACACATTGGCAAAATACCGTTACTATTTTATATATACATATATGTATACATATACATACGCAGACATACTCCATATATACACTGTCTATATACATATATATATATATATATATATATATATATATA
>NC_068988.1:88150583-88151611 GCF_001194135.2 Octopus bimaculoides
CTCTCTCTCTCTCTCTCTCTCTCTCTCTCTCTCTCTCACACACACACACTATTGTAATATGCACAACATCACTCAGGATAGTCCAATTCTAATGGTGTTATGTTATTTTCGATCTTGCTCTCTTTATGTCTTTCGGTTTATTTTGAGGCCTAAATGTTCCAATCTGAATTATGCGACTGAACTATAAATCTCTCTTAGTTTGTTGACGTGCTTTTTTTTTACCGCTTCCAAAGCCTCGTTCAATTGTGAGAAAAAGCGAGACTGCTGTTCTTTTGGTACAGGAAGTCATAGAAAGACATCAGGCTTGAATGGTGCTTTTGTTGGAGTTGAAGGTCAAGCAAATATATTAAGTGTGCGTGTGTGTGTGTATGCATGTATGTGTCTATCTATGTGTGTGTACATATATGTATACGTATACATATATATATACATATATGCATCTATATATATATGTATAGTTGTATGTACGTAAATATGTATACACATGTATATATGTATATGTATACACACACACACATATATATATATTTATATATATATACTCGAAGACACATGCACACATGCTCAAATATATATATGCGTATGTGTGGGAATATATGTATGTACGCATATTTATGCTTATATGCTTATATGTCTATATCTGCGCGTGTATGTGTCTGTAACTTGTATCTGTATATGTACGTGCATATACACATACATATAAGAACAAACATGTACGCACACGCATATATGACACATAACACACACACACACACACACACACACACACACACACGTATATGGACAGAAGGAGATGGGGAGAGAGAGAGAGTGAGATAGAAAGAAAGAGAGAGAGAGAGAGAGAGAGAGTAGATGGAGGAAAAGAGGGTAACAGACAGAAAGGAAATAAAATATAGAAAGGCAGAGAATTGAAAGGGGGAAGAGGAAAATCATTGTGGTGGAGAAAGAGAAAGAGAAAGAGAGAGAGATAGAGAGAGAGAGAGAGAGAGAGAGAGAGAGAGAGAGAGAGAGAGAGAGAGAGAGAGAGA
>NC_068988.1:88152552-88157653 GCF_001194135.2 Octopus bimaculoides
ATATATATATATGCACACACATACACACACGCTCACACGTATATATGTACGTATGTATATACACTCTCACACAAATTAATACTCATTGTTCGCATAATCTCTGGAACTCTGAACTCAAACTGAGAAGCCATGTCTCTGTATTTGCGTGAAGCTTGAATTTAGTGACGAAGTTGAATAAATTCCAAGAAAAACATGCATACAAAAGTGAAAAAAAAAAAAAAGATAAATAAATAAATAAATAAATAAATCCATCTCCAGTTTCTACGATCAGTATTGCAGTTATTCGAAACACGGAACTATCTAGTTACCTACTAAAACTCAATGTGGTAAGAAAAATGTAGAAGAAACAATACATCTATGGACCATTAAGGAAGAGTGTACCCACACCAGTACCCAAAATATACATTTGGTTATTACAACTTGAACAGATTTTGACTATTTCTTTGGCCCAGGTCTTGTCTGACTTAATAAGCAACACTTTGGGAAGTCTTTTAAGTCGTTTTTGGACAACATAGCTCATTCGTGTTGGAAGCTGTTGCTTACTGGAATATAACGATCTGTCGGTGGCTTGTCTGATATTACTTGGAGGAATTTGTCCCGTTACTGTTTGAATTTTATACGGTCTTTTCCTTCTTTAATTTCATTCGAAATAATGTTGAATAAATTATGACCAGCTGAAATAAAAAAAAAAGAAGATATTTCGCAATGTTGTTTCATGATGTACACTCCATTTTTGCTGCGGGGTGTTTGATTCTGGGCCAACTCCCGGGTGTCATGTTAATTTGATACCGATATTGCTTGGACAATATTGATGGCATATTTTCCACATTTTAGAAATGATGTAGCCCACATGGTGGCGTTGGAGTAAATAAGGTTTGATATTTTTGAGGGGATCCCAATAGTCAAGAGCCGGTATGCCGTTTATTTAGTTATTTTTTGTGATCGATCCCTGGGGGTATTTTCAATTCTCATAATGTCTTCTTTGCGATTAGAGGGCACTCATAGGCAGTAATATTCTAGGTGAGAAGAGAAAAAATGGTGGTCGCGGGATCTTTAGCCAGGATTGTCCTAAGGATCTATTATCACACTCTACGAGACATATTGTACACATTTACACCTAAAACTCTGATATTTGACACAAGATCTTCTGAAGGAGAAAAAAATCTCCTTATGGCTGATTGAGCATATTTTCTTTTCCAAAATGGATGAGTATGGTTTTGCTTGCTCATCAAATCTCAGTGACAAGATCGGTTTAGAGATTTCTTCGGTCACATAGTCTCTTGATGACTTCCTTTTAGCTCAGAGTCATCTGTAAGGACTTGATGACAATTGCAAGTAATTTATGTAAATAATAAACAGAAGTGGGATTAACACACTACTCTGAAGGATACCACTAATTAATTTTGCTGGTTTTGAGCAAATTCCTTTGATTACATGTTGAATTTGGCTTCTGTTTGTCAAAAGACATTTAATTCGCTGCAGAAGCTTTCCACAAATGCCGGTGCTGGATAATATCATCAACAGAATTCTGTGGTGAAAAGGCGGCGAGCTGGCAGAATCGTTAGCACGCCGGGCGAATTGGTTAGCGGTTTTTCGTCTGTCTTTACGTTCTGAGTTCAAATACCACCGAGGTCGACTTTGCCTTTCATCCTTTCGGGGGTCGATAAATTAAGTACCAGTTACGCACTGGGGTCGATGTAATCGATTTAATCCGTTTGTCTGTCCTTGTTTGCCCCCTCTATGTTTAGCCTCTTATGGGCAATAAAGAAATAAGAATTCTGTGGTGAACTCTGTCGAATGCTTTGCTAAAGTCGAGAAAAATTACATCTATGCTGGACCTTCTCCCAGAGCAATTAGGAGGCTGTCAAAGTATTGTCGAATCTGTGTTAAGCAATCTCTGCCACCAGTAAAACCATGCCGGTCTGGATGAAGATGATTTTTGTCTAGCTACGAGTTATTTGTTTTCCTTAACACGCCCAGGTGAGTGAGATTGGACAGTAAGTCTCTGCGAACGACGTATCTCCCATTGTGTGTATGTGTGTATGTGCGTACAGTGTATTGCCGAAATAACCTACAACTTCACTCTTGAAAGAAACAAACTGTTAAGCTATGTTGACTGAGTAATGTGTTAGTTAACAGTGGCATTTTGTTTCTATCTTTTAATACTTGCCAGTTAACACTTTGGGTCTGTCTGCCAGACTGTCTGTTGCGTATTTGTCTACCTCCCACCTACCACTCCACTTACATCTGTGTATCTATCTACGGTGGGTGGGGGGCTGAAATGTTCATGGCTTTGGGTAAAAGAAAATACAGGAGGGTCAGTTAATTATGAATTTAGTCAACGCATTCCCCTCTCAGATTCACACACTTATTGCAGCGATCCTTCAGTTTTCTTAAGCCCCATAAAAGAACTCGGAAAGTTGGGCTTCCAGGCAGGTCTTTCGCAATACCGTTAAGGCCAGGAACTTTTCAGCACCTCTTCATATCTATCTATCTATCTATCTATCTATCTATCTATCTATCTATCTATCTATCTATCTATTTAGATAAAAACATAGGGTAAAAAATCATATATTAATTAATATTGATTTATTACCAGGAAGCTAGCACATTTAAAGAATCAGAGATTCAGAAACAATATCTGCGATCTCAGCGGATTAAAGTATATTTTTATATATAATGTTGACCACTCACATGGACATTTAATCAAGTTCTCAAACTGGATATATGCGACACAGTAAATATTTTGAATTTTTTTGAATTTTACCATTAAGCTGTAATTAGCAGAACCACATACACGTTCACATATGACTGTGGGCAGCTTTGTATGAGGTTCTGAAAATTATGGTTACATTACGGATCAGGCTGAAGAGAAACAGACATTCGGTAAGAATGGTAATTTCGAAGCTAGTTCCTGTTTGATAATGCTTTTTTTCGGTAATTTTAAATGTCTTTCCCGCTTACGCTTTGGTATTCCGCTGAATTTCGTTTGGAGAACAATTTAGGTCTTAGTAGACACAAGATGTGATCTATTTCTAGCACATTAAATGTCCATGTGAGTGGTCAACATTATATATATATATTTAGATAGGTAGCTAGCTAGAGAGGAAAACAATTCAAGACAATCACAAAAGTAATAACAACAACAAGAAGAAAAACAGCGATGACAACATAACCCCCGATTCATCCCTCGGTGCCAAACATTCGACCGACCTACTTCAACAACCGCCAAAACCACCAGCCACGATCACCAGCTTCAAGACCTAGTTGGCTTCAAGATCAACAACAACAACAACAACAGCAGCACCAGCAAATTTACGACTGTCCTGCACATATTTATCTAGTGTTCCCCATCAATCACCTGGCTGACTGATATCGTGTATCAAAGTAACAGACCTTAGAGTATGGTGGGCAGTGGTGGCTCGCTATGTCTTTAATTTGATAGGCATTGGTAAGTTCTCCGATATTTTTGTCGCAGTCATTAATTATAATGGTTAACGCAGAGGTTATATATATATATATATATAGTTAAATTCATTTGCCAACATCATGTGGCAATCCTATACAAGGACGATGTTACTGTCTTTTAGTCTCATGAAAACCTCTTTTCCAGTTGGCTACTGACTCTGTGTGTGTGTGTGTGTGTGTGTGTGTGTGTGTGCGTGTGTGTGTGTGCATGTAGCTGCGGCTAAAAAACAGTAACATCGTCCTTGTATAGGACTGCCACATTATGCTGGCAGTGGAGGCGCAATGGCCCAGTGGTTAGGGTAGCGGACTCGCGGTCATAGGATCGCGGTTTCGATTCCCAGACCGGGCGTTGTGAGTGTTTATTGAGCGAAAACACCTAAAGCTCCACGAGAGTCCGGCAGGGGATGGTGGCGAACCCTGCTGTACTCTTTCACCACAACTTTCTCTCACTCTTACTTCCTGTTTTTGTTGTACCTGTATTTCAAAGAGTCAGCCTTGTCACACTGTGTCACGCTGAATATCCCCGAGAACTACGTTAAGGGTACACGTGTCTGTGGAGTGCTCAGCCACTTGCACGTTAATTTCACAAGCAGGCTGTTCCGTTGATCCGATCAACTGGAACCCTCGACGTCGTAAGCGACGGAGTGCCAACACATTATACTGGCAAATAAAATTTACTTAGAGTAAACCTATAAATTCAAGAACTGAACTTTTCGGATCATGTCCATATCTGGCTAAATATTTGTTACGTTTTTGGTCCCCACCCCACGCGAAATTACAGACAGGACTTGCTTTCTATATTTTGTCCACGTACAAGCTTTTTATCTCTCTATACTTTTTACTTATATTTCTTATAAATTTTTTATATATTCTTTTACATATTTATAGAGATATCGTTTCATAGGTTTATTGCTCATATATTTTTTACACATTTTTTCTATATTCTACCTTCCACCCTGCATTTTCCTGTGCATATATAGACGTGTATATTGAACTTGTTGTGCGCGCTTGTAGATGTGTGCGTGTGTGCGGTTATGTGCGTATATAGACGTGTGTGCGTGCGTGCATGCGAGTATGTGCGTATATAGACGTGCTTTACTCTTATTGTTTTTCTACACTTTTTTTACACATTTTTTTGTATTTTGCCTTTAGCCCTGTTTTTTCTTGTGCATGAGTGTATATAGATGTGTGTATGAACCTTTTTTTGTTCGCGTGTATGTTGTCATGTATATATTTTTTGGCGAATGTGTGGGTGAGCATGTGTTTGTTTCGAGTGAGGGTGGATGAGTATATACATATAGGCGCATGTACGTGGGTGTGCGGGCGCACATGTGTATGTATGGACTTGTGCGCTTACCCGAATACTATGGACATTTTTACTGCCTTACTTTTACACCCACCCCTCACTTAGCGGTCATTCTAATAGCTCCTTTGTCTTATCACACAGTCAATCATCACACTAATTTCCCATTGTTTAGCGGTCATTTCCATAGCATTTTTTTTTCGATGGCCAGATAACTGAAGAGATGGCGGCGTGGGTTTCCGCCCTGACATCCGAAACTCAGAGTTTTATCATGGCTACCGAATAATTGTCACAGATTATTTACACACACACACAAACACACACACACAC
>NC_068988.1:88157728-88158559 GCF_001194135.2 Octopus bimaculoides
ATATATATATATATATATATATATATATATATATATATATACATGTACATTACATATACATAAATTATATATATATGTCTGCCTGTCTACTGTCTGTCTATCTATCTATCTATCTATCTATCTATCAATACATAATGGACCAAAAGCCACGCACCAGTAAGTTTGATACACTCAGAATTGTCGAGGCCATGCTTCAATTTTGCTAAAATTGAATAAGATCAGCAAAATTAATAATGAACACTCCCGCACTTGTATATGATGAACAAAATGGACAATGATAATAATAATAATAATCATAATGCTTTCAAATTTTGGCACAGAGTCAGCAATTCCGGTCAGGGTGGAAGTAAATCGACCCTAAGGTACAACTGGCACTCATTTTATCGACCCCGAGAGGATGAAAGGCAAAGTCGACCTCGGCGGAATTTGAACTCAGAACATTAAGACAGACCAAATGCCGCTAAACATTTTGTCCGGCGTGCTAACTATTCTGCCAACTTGCCGCCTTGAACAGACACCACCTCCACTGCTTGAAAATGATCACATCTCACTCCTCTGGAACTTCACCATTCAAACTGACAGAAAGATAGAGGCGATATATTTTCTTGGAAGACTTCACAGAAAAATTATGCCTCCACGTTGATATGACTGTCCCAATCGATATAAACGTATCTGTCAAGACCTACCAAAAACTGAGCATGTATAAAGATCTTGAAATAGAAATTAGCAAAATGTGGAACCTGCAGACTAAAACAGTACCTGTTGTCATAGGTGCCCCAGGGCAAAATGGGCTGGTTGCTACTTAGCTCAGATATCAGGAAACCCTAAAAT
>NC_068988.1:88158569-88159211 GCF_001194135.2 Octopus bimaculoides
TGGAACCTGCAGACTAAAACAGTACCTGTTGTCATAGGTGCCCCAGGGCAAAATGGGCTGGTTGCTACTTAGCTCAGATATCAGGAAACCCTAAAATGGCAGAAATTCAAAAGATAGTGTTCATGGGAACTGCCCATATCCTACGTAAAATACTGCCTATGTAATCTCAAATTTTAAAACAAACTCATAATTTTTTATGTGTTCTTAAACATTCTCTAGAACAATACTTTGTACAAAACCAAATATATGACACCCTAGGCATAACACCAACTTCTAACTTGTCTCTTGAGGTCTCTGGGTGAGACTTGGAGCCAATTGTACAAATGCAAAGCAAAAGCCAAACACAAAATAATAATAATAATAATAATAATAATAATAATAATAATAATAATAATAATAATAATAATAATACTGGCTTGAAATCAGAAACAGAGGGGTTTATTATAGCAGCCCAAGATCAATGCCTACCTACAAAGAACTACCAGGCCAACATATTAAAGAACGGCAGCTCCCCATTATGTCGTATATGCCAACAACAAAACGAGACCATCGATCATGTTGTCTTCATGTGCAGTCTGCTTGCGCCTACAGAGTATCTCACCAGGTATGATAGAGCTGCACAATATATTCACTGGGTAATAT
>NC_068988.1:88159319-88163238 GCF_001194135.2 Octopus bimaculoides
GTCATAGGTGCCCTGGGAATGACAGCGAAACGGGCTGATTACTACCTAGCTCAAATACCAGGAAACCCCAAAATGGCTGAAGTTCAAAAGATAGTGCTCATGGGAACTGCCCATATCCTACGTAAAATACTGTCTATGTGATCGCAAATTTTAAAGCAAACACATAATTTTCTTATGGTTTCTTAAACATTCACTTGAACAAAACTGTACAAATCCAAATACATGGTACCCTAGGCATAACACCTACATGAACTTCTAACTTGTTGTCTCTTGAGGTCTCTGGGTGAAACTTGGATCCAACTTGTACAAATGCAAAACAAAAGTCAAACATAAAATAATAATAATAATCCTTTCTACAAAGGTACAAGGCCTGAAATTTGCGTGGAAGGAACAAGTGGGTTACATCGATCCCAGTTTTCGATCCCGAAAGAATGAAAAGCAAAGTCGACCTCAACGGAATAATAATAATAATGATGATGATGATAATTTCAAATTTTGGCATAGGGCCAGTAATTTCAGAGAAGGGAGTAAGTCGTTGCCATCAACCCGAGTATTCAACTGGTATTCATTTTATCAACCCTGGAAAGATGAAAGGCAAAACTCGACCTCAGTGAATAACATGAATATGCCAAATATTTTGTTACGTGACTTTTGGCCCACCTTGTATACTAACCAAAGTGCACAACACCATATATCCATTATGGCCAATTTTTAGCCTTGCTCGCATGAAAGAAGATATATTCTATCGTACCTGCGAACCTCAACTTGACTATCACCAATTCTCCATCTTCGACTCTTTCACCAACATATCCTGAAAACCCAGCACATAGTTTAACCAAAACATACACAGACGAACACACACAGGCACATACGCGCCTTAACATGAGCTCCAGCGTTCGGATACCCACCCAACAACCCGTCGAGATGAAAAAGAAAAACTGTACAGATAATACCCCTATACACATTCCAACTCTTCACGAATACCAAATATTCTTGTAGACTTATATCTCCTCGACCCCAGTGCTTAGCAGGTATTTATTTTATCGACCCCGAGAGAATGAAAGCAAAATCACCCTAGGTTGAATTTAAACCCTAAAAGTAAAGTCAGAAGAAATGCCTCTATGCGTCTTAGCCGGTGCGGTAACGGTGCTGCCAACTCGTCGCTTTAATAATAATAATAATAATAATAATAATGAACTAGCTGAATCGTTACCGCGCCAGGAAAAATGCTTAGTGGCATTTCGACCGTTTGCAAAGATCTGAGTTCAAATTCCGACGAGGTAGGCTTTGCCTTTTATCCACTCGGGAGTCGATAAAATAAGTACCAGTTGGGCAGTAGGGGGTCAAAGTAATCGATTTACACCTTCCCCTACAAAATTATTGACCTTGTGAGAAAATTCGCAACCAATAATAATAATAATGATAATAATAATAATAATAATAATAATAATAATAATCATAATAATAATAATAACAACAACAACAACAATAATATTGCAATCAGGGCTTTTTCGTACAAGAAAAATATTGCACTGGGTTACAAACGGGTGGATATAGACAAAAAATAAAAATAAATAAATAAATCAAAACATGGGTGTGAGCCTGCGCGCGCATGCACACGCACACACACTCACACACACACACACACGCGCGCGCGCGCACGTGCGCATGCACCTGCTTACTTAATATGCATATAATACTATATTTTTTTTTATCTAGATTTGAATTTACAGACTGTATTTACCTTCCTCGTTAATTGTTTTCATCTTTATTATTAAAAATGATTTTCTTTTTATGTTGTTTTGTTATTTCTTTTCATCTCTTTATATTAGCTCAAGTGAATTTTGGCTAATTTCCAGTAGTACATGGTTAGCTTAGTACAAAAGGAAGAATCATACACAATATTTACACAAACACACACACACACACACATCTCTATCTATACATACATGCATACACACATACACGCACTCTGTGTCTGTCTCTGTCTCTCTCTCACAAACACACATACACACGCACACACTCGCATACATACAAACATTAAACTAAATATATTTCAAGCAAACTAGTCCGTATATAATGTGCCGTCTAGGGCATAAGTACATTTGGAAGTTTCCCGGGGACGCACGAGTCTAGAAAAGGCAATGCTGATCAATTTGTGTTTTGCTTGTGTATGTAAGTGCCTCAGATGATTGCCGTATCGGGGAGGGTATTTCGCTGTTTAACAGAGCTTTACACATACGAGTGTGTGCTGAAAAGTTCCTAGCTTTGAGTAAATGAAACCACAGAAGGATCAGTTAATTATGATTTTATTCAACATATTCACCACTCAGATTCACACTTGTTGCAGCAGTCCTTCAGTTTTTGTAAGCCTTGTAGAAAAAATTGGAAGTTTGGGCTTCCCACTAAGCCTTTCACGACACCCTTAAAGCCAGCAACTTTGCAGTATTCCTCGTAGATTAATGAGATAAAGAGATTTCTGGCACAGGGTAGTGAAACGTATCGCGATTGTGGCAAGAATTTTTTCCTCTCAAGCAGTAAGCTGTGTTACATACCACTCGCTCCCACCTGTTTTAGAGAAGTCTTTTTTTCCAGCGGTCCTGCAGTTTTTCTAAGCCCTGTACAAGGACTTGGAAGGTTGGGTCTCAAACCAGGTGTTTAGTGATACCCTTAAAGCCAGGAACTTTTTAGTCATAGACAATTCGTCTAACATCTCATCCAAATCACTTGTTTAACACCTCATGTTCAGTTTGGCTCACAGATTTTTAAATTAATTTTTTTAAACTAAACAGTTTGAAACTTCGTATACTGATGGAGTGTCTCACACAGAACACGGTTTACTTTGAAGATTTTTGACAAAATTTGGTATTTTAGTAGTTATTTCGCGGTAAAGTTGTGTTTGAGTAATTTCAACCAATCAACAACGTGTATTCGGTTGAAGAAAGCTACTGCCGTTTGCGATAGTAATCGAAGAGGAACAACTTCCGGGTCATCTCTATTGTTTCAAACTATTTAGTTTAAAAAAAATTAACTAAAAAATCTGTGAGCCAAACTAAACAGATCCTTTATAAGACATGGAAACTGGGAAAATAATCCCCACCCCCATGAGTCGGAATGACTCGAGAAAGAAATTTTACCTTTACCTTTCTAGAGTCTTGCAGTTCACCCGTTGAGCAACACACACAAATTATGCAGTTTATAAGTTTACTTTAGATGTAACATCGAGGTCGCAATATTTTTGTTTAGTATGAACGCTCAGAAAAATAAAGAAGAAAAAAAGAATGGTGTTATCGATATAGTAATTTAATCTTCTAAGTAAAGTGTTTTTTCCACTCTCACTTGTTTCTTGGATTAGTCATATTACCTTACTGTGAATAAAATTATTTTCAAATAAGTTTACATACATAACACACACACACACACACACGCGCGCGCGCGCGTACATACGCACGCACATAAATATATACGTATACATACAATAAGGTTTAGGTTGACTTGCTGCCTAAACTCCAGTTTGAATTACAACTAAAAATGGAGTCATGTTATGTGTACACGTGTATAAATGACACTCTACCGGTTACAACGACGAGCGTTCCAGTTCACGCAGTTCAACGGAACAGCTTGCTCGTGAAATTAACGTGACAATGGCTGAGTAATCCGCAGACATGCGTACACTTAACGTAATTCTCAGCGTGATACAGAATATGATTAGGCTGGCCCTTTAAAATACAGGTACTACTCAAGGAAACAACGTGCCACTGGCAATCGAACTCACAACTCTACGATCGCGAGCCATATTCACTGACCACCAAGCCACTTACTTTTGTGTGGTTGTGTGGGTATATGTGTGTATGTCTATATATATATATATATGTATATATATATATATATATATATATATATATATATATATATATAT
>NC_068988.1:88164026-88164267 GCF_001194135.2 Octopus bimaculoides
CTTTTGTGTGTGTGCTTGTGTGTGAGTGCAGAGTTGTGTGTGTGCGCAAAGTTGTGTGTGTGTGTGTGTGTTTTCTTGTGATGCAATGTTTTCTTTTGTCTGTATGTGTGTTTGTGTATGTGTACAGAGTGGTGCGTCTTTTTGCGATGTCCTTTTATGTGTATATGTGAGCGCTTGTGTGTGTATGTGTGTATGTGTGTGTATGTGTGTATGTGTGTGTGTATATGTGTATGTGTGTGTG
>NC_068988.1:88165702-88166433 GCF_001194135.2 Octopus bimaculoides
CACACACACACACACACACACACACACACATATATATATATGCTTACATACACACACAAATATATGCTTACAGTACAAGTATACTTATAACTATCTGTCTATTTATTATCTCTCTCTCTCTCTCTCTCTCTCTCTCTCTCTATCTATCTATCTATATAGCTATCTAGGCACACACACTCACAGACACACAGGCGTATGCGCGTGTGCGCGTGCGTGTAGGTATATGCATGAGTAAAACAAACAAACACACAGTAACTAAATAAACGATATTATTAACAAAACTGTAAGAAATAAAAAAATATATTCAAAGAGCCAGCAACAATCTCGAGAGAAAAATGATTGATAATATTGTATTGCAAGTAAAAAAAAAAAATTCTCAGAAACATTAAACGTTCAAAAGCAAATAAGCAAACTATTAACGCAAGCCAACATGGGCTTTTCAAACTAGCAGAAGACATACATTATAGAAATACATACATACATACATACATACATACCCCTACCTCTACCCCCACACTCAGCCTAACCCACACTCCACCCATGCCTTCCCCACCTCCCAACACCCTCACATCACACCACGCACACACTACAACTGATCAACTCCTTTCTCCCCTCCCCATTTTCACACATGCATGCATCAAGATCACCAGCATTCTATCTCTCACACACATGCAGCCCCTCGTTCTTCGATCACCGTTCTTTCTCCCCCTTTTGTTATCTCCCCCTTTTCT
>NC_068988.1:88166913-88167221 GCF_001194135.2 Octopus bimaculoides
ATATATATATATATATATAGGCGCAGGAGTAGCTGCGTGATAACTACCTTGCTTACTAACTACATGGTTCCGGGTTCGGTACCAGTGCGTGGCACATTGGGCAAGTGTCTTCTTGTGTGTGCGTGTGTGTGTTCCTTCCCAACATCGCTTGACCACTGATGCTGGTGACCGAAGTACTAGGCTTACAGAGAATAAGTGGTGGGGTCGATTTGCTCGACTAAATGTGGTGCTCCAGTATGGCCGCAGTCAAATGACTGAAACAAGTAAAAGAATTAAAGAAAAGAAGAGAACATATATATATATATATA
>NC_068988.1:88167855-88168734 GCF_001194135.2 Octopus bimaculoides
GTCACATTTCAGAGGAGGTTTTAAATAATGGTGTAGCACAGCCAACGGCAGTGCCCCAGCATGACCGCAGCTTTAAAGCTGAAACAATTTAAAGATATATATTTATATATATTTCAATATATATATATATATATATATATATATATATACATAGTGAGAGGGAGAGAGAGTGGGTGAGAGAGGGGGAGGTGAATGACGTCAATCATAACACAGGTATCCATGTTGATATATCTCAGATTTAATTCATATCAAACAGCTTCGTCTGGATTATAGTCATAGGACGATATTTAAAGAGAATGCAGAGAGGAAATCTTCCAACGATGTTTCTCTTTAGTTCGAACAACCTATAACGATTTCTTCTCTCTTTCTTCTCTCTCCTCTTTCTCCTTTCTTTCCTCTCTTCGTGGCTGTTCAATGGCCGATAAGCTTTTCACAAAGCTTTAGTCCATTTATCATCGTGGATTTCTATCGTTAACAGGCAAAACGTTCTCGTTTTGAGTTCGTCTTTTATTATTATATAGTTTGCTGTGTTGTTATGCATGAATTACTATTTATACTCAACAAGTAGACACTCACATACACACACACACACTCACACACACACACACACACACATATATATACACACACACACAAACACACACACACATACACACACACACGCACACACACACATTACAAATCTGCATATGTTTTAGACATTATGGGAAACAATATTTAGACATGAGAAACAATACATAAGACGCAGATGCATACAAACATTCACACATGCATATGAATTTACATATACATACATATTCATGTATGTATATCATATATGTATATCCATGTATATGTAAATTATATACATACATATACATATATAAATTTATATATATA
>NC_068988.1:88169722-88170514 GCF_001194135.2 Octopus bimaculoides
ACACTTTGGTCTCTTAGATGTAAGTATATGTTTATCTAAATCTTGTACGACTCTATTCTTTCTTTCTTTTAATCTTTCTTTCTTTCTATCTGCCCCTTCTTGCTTACTTCATTCATTCCACTCTTCGTTCTTTCGTTCCCCCTCTCTCACATTTCCTTGCCTTCTCTTCTTGCTCACTTTCCCTCCTCTTTTCACTTCACTATGTTCCTGTCATTTTTTCTCGCCCCTCCTTAATTCTTCTGTCCTTCTGCTTCTACCTCTCTCTGTTCTCTCCCCCCACATGACCGGTGTTCGGCCAAGCCTGACCTTTCTTTCTTGGTTCGGCCGAGTCCGTGCAACGTCTATATTCCTTCCTGTGCCTGTGAAATCTTCTATCCCTGCTGTAAGGCTTTATTTCCACACATGCCAGCGCAATTAAATTCGTCCTTAGTCGATAGACACATGATGCTATGTCCTGTTATTTGTATTTGTGTAACATTCTCTGTTTTTTTCCGTCCTTGTTTTCGTATACATTCGGTGTTTTCTTCCATGGAATCTAATGCTCTTAGCTTAGTTTTTCCTTGGGGCTGGCCACATTGGAGCAATTTCGAGCGTAACCAGCCGAAATTGCAAAGATAATCTGGAACTCGACTGAGGAAAGAAAACTCTGAATGACCCGTCGTTGTTTTCTTTGTATCGTCTGTCTGGATGTTTTGTTGTCCCTCTTTTTTTATCACCTAACTGTCTGGATGTTTTCCATTCTTATTCCCTTATACATACATACACACATACACACACACACACACACACACA
>NC_068988.1:88171698-88172877 GCF_001194135.2 Octopus bimaculoides
AAGTAGCTTGCTTACCAACCACATGGTCCCGGGTTCAGTCCCACTGCGTGGCATCTTGGGCAAGTGTCTTCTACTATAGCCTCGGGCCGACCAAAGCCTTGTGAGTGGATTTGGTAGACAGAAACTGAAAGAAGCCCGTCGTATATATGTATATATATATATGTATGTGTTTGTGTGTCTGTGTTTGTCCCCCCAACATCGCTTGACAACCGATGCTGGTGTGTTTATGTCCCCGTAACTTAGCGGTTCGGCAAAAGAGACCGATAGAATAAGTACTAGGCTTCTAAAAGAATAAGTCCTGGGGTCGATTTGCTCGACTAAAGGCGGTGCTCCAGCATGGCCGCAGTCAAATGACTGAAACAAGTAAAAGAGTAAAAGAGTATATGTATATATATGTATACCCACACATACACGTACCCACACTAACAGAAGCATACCCTCCAACACTCACACATACACAACATCCAAACCATCCTTTCCCACTCACACCACTGCACAAGATTACTCCCTCCTCCTCCTCCATTCACTCACACCTTTCCTCATTCACTTCTTGCAACCTCCTACTCACTTCTACTTCTCCCACTCTCAGCGAAACCACTCAGCTTGGTCTAGACATAGCCCGATGCTATCAAAGTTAATTCCGCCCTTGAACAGCTTATATTCCTTCACTTCTATCATGGAATGAAGCCATTACAAAAATAAAAACACGACCATAAATATATCAAAACTTAGAAAGCGACAACCTCAAAATACTTCCTTTCCGCCATTACTCTCGTCTTATACACTCACCCATTTGCACATGTATGTATGTATGTATGTATGTATGTATGTATGTATGTATGTATCTATCTTTCTATATAAACAAAAACAAAATTTTTTTTATATAGATAGATAGATAGATAGATAGATAGATACACACACACACACACACACACACACACACATATATATATATAAATACGTATACCATTTTAACGATGCGTACTGCCTTAATTCTTCGAAACGCCGGAGTTTTAATGGTGGCAGCTGATGAAGGCGATGTTTCTATGTGGCCTGCTTGTTTGTTGCACCTTGTTTACCATTTTGTCCTTGTTCTTTTGCCACGTCATGTACCCAGTTATGTATCTATATGTACATGTAGATGAACGTATATACATACATGTACATATATATGCATAT
>NC_068988.1:88174437-88175677 GCF_001194135.2 Octopus bimaculoides
ATATATATATATATATATAAATATATGTGAATATATATATATACATGTATGTATACGTATATAAATATGTATATACTCTTTTACTTGTTTCAGTCATTTGACTGCGGTCATGCTGGAGCACCGCGTTTAGTTGAAGAAATCGACCCCAGGACTTATTCTTTGTAAGCCTAATACTTATCCAATCGGTGTTGCGGGAACGTAAACGCACCAGCAGATATGTATGTTTATGTATGCCAAGCGATATTGGGTGACAAACACAGGCACACAAACATATACACACACATACACGCACATATATATATATACACACACATATATACGACGGGCTTCTTTCAGTTTCCGTCTACCAAATCCACTCACAACGCTTTGGTCGGTCCGAGGCTATAGTAGAAGACACTAGCCCAAGGTGCCACGCTGTGGGACTGAACCCGGAACCATGTGGTTTGGAAGCAAGCTACTTACCACACAGCCACTCCATACACACACACACATACACACACACAGACACATATATGTTTATATATTATTTATATATAATCCATTTCCAAGTAAGTTTCCCACGCATCCATTTCCAAGTAAGTTTATCTTAATCTTTTTGATGCGACTCTACTGGACACTGTTTTCTCCCCCATCCTTTTCACTAATTTCTTTTTCTCCCCTTCACCGTTTTCTATCTGTTTCCTTCCCTATTTATCTTTTTCTCTCTCTTGTTGCTCACACCTGACCATCGTCCATCTTTCTCTTCCTCACGTGATCATCTTTCTTTTCTTTCAGGACTGTCCTAAGGACTGGACGTACCCTATCTCTCTCTTCATTCTCTTCTCTTTTCAAATAAAATATTTCTCCAGCGTTCGCTATTTTACCCTCGTTCTAGTCTAACAACCTTCCATGTTTGTTTTCATTCGGTTTCCTTGTATGCCTCCACTGTCCTGTTTTTGTTCCCAACTCTGACCCTCCAAAATCCCAAATTCTATTTTGGTACTTATGGGAGTAACTATCTTCGAAGATTCATATTGTCGTGCAATGCTCGAAATGAGGAGTGGATAGACAGCCGACAACTGATGAAGGGTCGTTCTATGTGTTACTTGTCCTGTTTTCCATTTGTTTCTCTCGTTGTTTGCGTATTGAACTCATTTGTTTTCGTATTTCATGTTGTTTACCGTTTGTGACGTCTCGTATCCATATATGCACATGTGTATATATATATATATGTATATATATATATGTATATATATATATA
>NC_068988.1:88177590-88178943 GCF_001194135.2 Octopus bimaculoides
TACTGTACTCTTCCACCACAACTTTCTCTCACTCTTACTTCCTCTTTCTGTTGTACCTGTAATTCAAAGGGTCAGCCTTGTCACACTCTATCACGCTGATTATTCCCGAGAACTACGTTAAGGGTACACGTATCTGTGGAGTGCTCAGCCACTTGCACGTTAATTTCACGAGCAGGCTGTTCCGTTGATCGGATCAACTGGAACTCTCGACGTCGTAAGCGACGGAGTGCCAACAACAACAGTACCAGCGGACTTCCATCACTTCTCCAAAATGAAAATGCAGCTCAAAGGTCGCCGTTTTAACACCGTTGTCGAGATTCAGAGAGAATCGCAGAAGGTACTCGACTGGCTTACGGAAAACGACTTCTAGGCCGGATTCCAAAAGTGGCGGGGACACTGGGACTGGTGTACTGCTGCGCAATGTGACTGTTTCGAAGACGATGATGGCAAAACTTATGTAGATAAGTTATTCTTTTTATTAAACGTAACTAGTCCGGGAACTTTATGATGCCACCTCGTATCAAACAGTTACAAAGAATGCGAAGATTGGTATATAGTCATTTTACAGTTGGTCACACAGCATATTTAGTTAGTTAAATTGACCAACGGGATTGCTCGTACCAAGCAATCGTTGATATTTGTGTCTAATTGATGCAGTTAGCCTCATGGATATCTGAGAGCTACCTTGACAATTTATCTCTTACGTGTTTGTGAGTGAAAACACACACACACACACACACACACACACACACACACACACACACACACACACACACACACACACACACACACCCTTATCTGTTTTTATTTGAGTTTTGTCAAGGATCAGCAATTGGTTATATCTGAAATTATAGTATTACCTAACCTTAGAGAGAAAAGACGACAAATTTTGCTGCACAGACAGATAGCAATGCAAAGGTAACGTGACAATTACGTTGTATCACAAAATGGTCGATCATTGAAGATGCGGCGAGGAAAGTATATGTCAAATTAATGATGGAGTTATAGAGATTCTTGTCGACATGTTTAATGTAGTAACCACCATATAAGGTAGCGTTCAGTGGACAAGCGCACTTCACACTGTGTCTGCACTGTCAAGTACACTCTAGACTATTTCAGTGTTATATTATTTATGATACAATATAACATAACTTCTTTGTGTTCGACCGTGATCAGAGACAGAGAAGGAAGCTAGGTAAACAAAATGGGGAAGATACACGGTACAGACGCATATATAAATATACATATACATACACACAGAGACACACAAACACACACGTACACACACAGACACACACACATTTATATACATATGTATATACTTATGTATGCATATATATATATATATATATA
>NC_068988.1:88179337-88180041 GCF_001194135.2 Octopus bimaculoides
ACACACACACACACACACACACACACACACACACACACACACATATATATACCTACTTGTGTATAAGAGAGGAAGAGAGAGAGAGAGAGAGAGAGAGAAAGTGTGTGTGTGTGTATGCATGAACGTGTGAATTTATACGTGTGTGCGTGCGCCTCCAAACAAAATGTACAGCAGGTAAATAGCGGTATTAAGGAAAGGACGGACGTTCACAATCTATGTAGTCATAATGGAATTATGTTAAGTAATGTGTTAAAAGGCGAACACAAAACACAGACACACACACAGACACATACACACGCAAAGGCACACACACACACACACACACATACAAATACACATGCACGTATACACACACACGCACACACAAATACACATGCACGTATATACACACACATTCGTACACACTTTGTTCGTATGATTAATGGCATCCATTATTCAGTTTTGACAGTGTCACAACACAATAGCCGCACCTTCAGATCACGGTGCAACAAACTCTGGCAGCTTCCTAACTGACCGAGATTCTTACTAAATACCTTGGGGGTCATAAGAGTATACATACATACATACATACATACATACACACACTCACACACACACACACACACACACACACACATATATATATATATATAAATAAATAAGCCGAAGTAAAATATATATATATTTATATATATATATATATATGCATGTATGCATATATATAT
>NC_068988.1:88180777-88181441 GCF_001194135.2 Octopus bimaculoides
ATATATATATGTATGTATGTATGTATGGTGGTTGTCTACACCTGATGCAGAGTCTGATCACATCTTGTACTTGATCCTTAATTGCATCATGGCGTCGGATGTGGCTTTTTAACGTATTTTGTTGCAAATAACAGTTTTTTTTGTACAATACCTAATAATATCTAATCGTGAACATATCATAGGATCTTTTTAAGCCATTCGATGACTGTGAGGGTCCATTCGAGTAAAATATGAATCAAACGGGTCCATAGGAAGAAAAAAATGATTGAGAACCACTGTTCTACACCATGAAACAAACGTACGAAACTGAAACGCCACCCGCATATGATGAGATAGCATAATGCGTCGTCGCAGAAAACCTCTGAAAGTCCCTGTCCTTACATGAAAGATCACCTTCGAACACCGCCATCCCACACTCACCCACACACATACACACGATAATCAATCAATCAATCAGTCAATCAATCAATCTATCTATCTATCTATCTATCTATCTATCTATCTATCTATCTATCTATCTATCTATCTATTTATTTATCTATCTATCTATCTATCTATCTATCTATCTATCTATCTATCTATCTATCTATCTATCTGTCTGTCTGTCTGTCTATCTATCTATCTATATCTGTCTTTCTGTGTGTGTGTGTGTCTCTCTCTCTCT
>NC_068988.1:88181663-88182827 GCF_001194135.2 Octopus bimaculoides
ATATATATATATATATATGCAGAGAAAGAGAGAGGGAGAGAGAGAAAGAGAAAGCGAGAGAAAGAGAAAGCGAGAGAAAGAGAAAGCGAGAGAAAGAGAAAGCGAGAGAAAGAGAAAGAGATACATCATAATATTGCGAAAGACTGCAACTATTGTTACAACATCAGTAAATATTCTGAGAGAATTCTTACACAGCATTTATTAACTTTGAAAATAAAAATAAATAAATAAATAAATAAAATAAAAATAAATGCATGTATGTTTTGCTAAAGATGTCCCTAATTCTGTTTGAAGAATTGATACACTGGATAAAGATTTTTTTTTCTTTTGCAAACCACGAAGAGAAAAGCGAAATGAAGCAAAAAAGAAAAAAAAAATCAGAGAAAAAAAAAATAATGCTTTACACATATGTTGAGTTCTTTCTTTCTCAGGTACGATATGACGTATTAGCAAAAGCACGAAGAGAAAAGGTAAATAAATAAATAAATAAATAAATAAACCAAGCTTGAAAGAATAATTTAAAAAAGATAATAAAGTAAACGACAAAAATACTATAGAAAAACTAACAAAAATGTTAAGCTCAAGGCAAAAGTGAAACTAAAAAGTAAAAAAAAAAGAAATTAAGTACAGACAGAAAGTGACATGCGCAGTGACAACAAGCACCTACAGGATGGAGAACGGAGCAATGCATGTGCAGGAGTGTCGAGGTTGATGGAGAGGTGGTAAACATTTTGAATGAGCTTGCGAGACCTGCTTTTATCCGCAAAGCTCTTGTTTCATTCTTTGACACTCTATATTGTATAATACTTTATAAAATATAATACTTTATATTATATAATACTCTTACAAAATACAACAAAATAAAAGTTACATATACATATTATATATATATATGTGTGTGAGCGTGTGCATCTGTGTGTAGTTTTGTGTATTTGTCTATGTATGTATGTGTACATATGTATATGCGTGTAGATGTGTGTGTGTGTGTGTGTTTAAATGGTTAACATGACTCTTGACTCTCGACTCTTTCACCGGGTAATTGTTTCAGATTCAACACAACGGCCTCAGATCAATGTATATGTCAAGTAGTACAAACCCCGATACTTACACCCCCACACACACGTACACACACACACACACACACACACACACACACACACACAC
>NC_068988.1:88182837-88185255 GCF_001194135.2 Octopus bimaculoides
TCGACAGGAAGAGGTCCAGCTTTGATTAAAAAACCCCTACATCTACTTTGTGCAGATTCCTCAGGCCCTTTGGTGGGAGAATATTAAAAAGCTGTGGGCACATACATGTATGTATATATATATAAATATATATATATTATATATATATACTTATATGTATATATGTATATATGTACATATATATATTATACTCATATTTATTTGTGTGTATACATATAGGCATATATAGTATATATGTGTGTGTTTGCATATACGAGTATATGTGTGTATATATGATACATATATGGAGACATATGCATATAGAAACACACGCGCATAAGCCAATATATATATATTTATACTATATGTATATTTATATTACATGTATGTATAAATGAAAGTATGTATGTACATATATATATATATATCAAGGTTTTTAACTTTTAAATTTGTATATTTAAAAGCGATAGAAACTTCAAACTCGATATATCCAAGATGAAGTTTCTATCTCTTTTAAATATACACATTTAAAAGTTAAAATCCTTGAAATATAAATATAAACTGTGAGAACGACCCTTAAGGAATCTAATTAATGATCCCCCAAGGTAAGTTCTTATGCTATATTGGTAACGGTTGCTACATCCTCTGGAAAATTATATATATATAATCTACAGGTCAATATTTGCGGGAAATTTGTGGGTTTTCAGTGATTAGATACTACATAAATATATATTCCGTAAATGATGATATGTAATTAAATATTTATTGCTTATATCCTTTCTCTAACATCTACAGAGGCTGGACAAAATAATGGAAACACCTAGCATCATAGCATCATAATTTTGAAATATCTATAAAACCGTCAAAAGCTTGTTTATTTTTATGATTTTTGATTTATTATTAGTGTTGCTTAACATGTTTTGATAAAACTGCTGTTTCTTTTCAGACATCATCCCAAAAAGGTAATTAAAATTCATTAAGATGACTGATCCATCGGACTTTCAAAGAGGTCAAATTGTTGGTGCTCATATAGCAGGCGCTAGCGTAACAAAAGCAGCCGAAATGTTTGGTGTAAGAAGAAGTACTGTCTCGAAAGTAATGACAGCCTTTGCGAAAGAGGGAAAAACCTCCTCGTCGAAACAAAACTCAGGAAGAAAAACCAAAACTTTCACATAGGGACCGTCGGACTCTTCTACGAATTGTTAGTAAGGATCACAAAATACAGCTCCCAAAATTACTGTAGAGCTTAATGATCACCTCGAGAATCCAGTTTCCACAAAAGACTGTTCGCTGGCAGCTGCACAAAGCCGGATTTCGCGGGAGGGCTGCATTCAGAAAACCACTACTTTCAAAAACAAACGTTGCAAAGCGTTTAGAGTGGAGTAAAAACCTACAGAATTGGTCCCTAGAGCAGTGGAAGAAAGTTATTTTCTCGGACGAGTCATCCTTTGCCTTATTTTCGACCACCGGCCGAGTATACGTGTGGAGACAGCCAAAAGAAGCATTTGACTCTAACTGCCTTCTTCCAACTGTAAAACATGGAGGATGATCTGTGATGATCTGGCGGGAGAGGGCTACATCTTGGAAATCCACCGGCCCAATGGTTTCCCTTCATGGCAGAATTAATAGTGAAGTCTATTTAAACAGTTTATCTGATCAAATTCATCCTATGGTTGCGGAACTGTTTCCGGAAGGAAACGCAATCTTTCAGGATGATTATGCACCAATTCACATAGCTAAAGTTATTACTGAATGGTACGAGGAATATTCTAGTGAAGTTGAACATCTTATCTGGCCACCACAGTCTCCAGATCTCAATTTTATTGAGCATTTACGGTGCATTTTAGAAAAACAAGTAAGGAGTCGATATCCTTCACCATCATCACTACAAGAACTGGAAACTGTTTTAGATGAAGTTGGACAAAAATTCCTTTGGAAACAATTTAAACTTTGTACGAGTCCATACCTTGTAGAATTCCAGCCGTAATTACCTGCCAAAGACGGTCCTACCCCCATATTAAAATAAATTTGTTTGAAATTTGAGGTTGTTTCCTTTATTTTGTCCAACCCCTGTATATAATAATCTACTTGTTGTTCGAACCCGGAATAACCTGATTATCGCGCCAAACTTCATAACCATTCGACTATGCTTGCGTTCATAACAAGGAATTTAGTTTTTCCTCTAACCAAAGTCTGAAGTTGTTACTGAGAGAAATAATTTACTTAACCGAACATTACAACAAACACGCGACTAAAAAAAAAAAAATAGAAAAAACAAGTTAATAATAGCAAAATAAAAAAGAATATACCTTTCTGTAAGACAAAAAAAAACAAAGAATTTTCGCCAAAAATATAAAAAATTATCAATAATATTGAAAGAAAGAACAATTTTTCAGAGTTTTCTTCATATTCTTCAAACATGAACGGATGGATTGAGGA
>NC_068988.1:88187310-88188053 GCF_001194135.2 Octopus bimaculoides
ATAAATAAATATATATATATATATACGTAGTTAAGTATAAAGCAAAGGTGTATTGAGTTCTAATATCTGGTTAATAGTATCGCTAAAACTAAGCAAAACCACTGTATATATATATATATAGTGTGTAAATATATAAATTTCAAACTAATTGTGGTGCTCATAAATAAATAGGTAGACAAACAGAGTAGAAAAACAAATAAAGGTAAAGTGTTTGGTATGAGTATGTGTAGAGGGTGGGAAAAGAAAGGCTTGAAACAGAAACCTCTTACTTTACCGTTAGCATTGAACAACATTCGGCCATATCCTCTAGACAGTCCGCCCCAAGAAATGGAGGGTTTGTCTTTCATGAGAGCATGTCGAGGAGAGTAAAATCACTTTAAATGGTAAGTTAAGATATTATTTTTCAAAAGAGTATGCACACAGGCATGCACAAACACACACACACACACACACACACACGCACACGCACATGCATGCACGCGCGCGCGCACTCACACACACACATACACACGAAAGCAATTTTATATTAAAAGGAAAACATGAATTGTTTTAAAGAGGGCATGTGGGCCATTCTCGCGTGACGTATATGTCATCAGAAGCACGAATTCGGAAATATCTTAAACTGTAAATCTTGAATATTTACAAGAATTGTACTGATTGATTTTCCGTACTAAAGTCTGACTTCCCAGATAAATATTAAAAAGATTTTTGCATCTGAGATATATGCTAAATTGTTTGAAAAG
>NC_068988.1:88190048-88196417 GCF_001194135.2 Octopus bimaculoides
AATACAGATACAAGAGAAACAGAAAGAAAGAGTGAGAGAAAGTGGCGGTGAAAGAGTACAGCAGGGTTCGCCCCCCCCCCATTCGTGGAACTTTAGGTGTTTTCGCTCAATAAACATTCACAACGCCTGGTCTGGGAATCGAAACCGCGAGTATATAGACGGATATTTACGTATAGTAGTTCTTTGATCATAGGTTTGCTCGTTCAAAACTGACCAGTGGTTAAACATCACCACCATCACCACTCACCACCACCACCACTACCACCACCACTATTATCATCGACAACAACAACAACAACAACAACAACAGTAACAGCGACAATAATTAAAGCAAAAACATTTGTTTTAAGACACTATCGAGGAAGTCACTCTGACAGACAGACAGACAGACGGACGGACAGACAGACAACAGAGTCAGACAGAAACGCACAGACACACAGACAGACAGACAGACAGACATATTATTCGGTTTGATGAGCAACTAACCCAGACGACACTAAATCGTGAAGGATCACGGGAATGCCGATTTCATTGTGCATTATCATCATTTCAGACGCGCCAAAATGGAGGTCGTGATTCAAATTCTTAATCAAGGCAGTAATGACGAATGAATAATGAAACCATTGATCAACGACTGATCTTTGACCTCCCCAATTTGGCTTCATTGTTCAGTCAACCAATATTATTCGAGAACTTTCTATATAACTGTCAAGCCGAGCACAGATTCCGCCATTGTCGATGTTCCCCGGTTTGCCGTTGTTGAGGTTGTTATTCATATTGCAGGTTGCATATCTAAGCTGTTTGCTGCTGCTGCTGCTGTTGTGGCTGTTGTTGTTGCTATTGTTGTGAATTGTATTCTTAACTTTTTATTGTTGTTGTTAACGCTGCTGTTGCTATTTGTTGATATGGTGATGCTGTCACTGATACCGAAATTGTTGGTAGTGTTGTTGTTGTTGTTGTCGTCGTTCTTTAACCGCAAGTTAGCCCTGATTCAGCAGACCGATGATCAAAGATATTCCAGCCATGACCATCACACCTTTTTCTTATGCAATGGGAACTCAGGACCACATTATATAACATTTCCTTTTTCTGAGGCAGTAGGATGTTCGACTTGAGGCAGGTTTGGCTGCTATTTCTAACTGGTCCAGCGATCGGTGATGACGTTGTTGTTGTCGTTGTTGATGATGATGATGTTGGTGTTGTTCAATTTGTTGTACAATCCTAGATCAGTTTTGTCCCAGCTGATATATAATCATAGACGTTCCAGTGATGACCACCTCATTCATTTTTCTCAAAAATAATACATTAACCCTTCGGCTATTGCGAGTGTTACGTTCCAAAACAGCCGGAATAGGGGAAAATCCGCGAAGTAGAAACAGTACTGTACTCTTTTACTCGTTTACTTGTTTCAGTCATTTGACTGCAGCCATGCTGGAGCACCGCCTTTAGTCGAGCAGACCAGCCCCGAGACTTATTCTTTGTAAGCCTAGTACTTATTCTATCGGTCTCTTTTGCCGAACCGCTAGGTTACCGGGACATAAACACCAGCACCGGTTGTCAAGAAATGCTAGGGGGACAAACAACACAGACGCACAAACATACATACACACACATATATACATATATACGATGGGCTTCTTTCAGTTTCCGTCTACCAAATCCACTCACAAGGCTTTGGTCAGCCCGAGGCTATAGTAGAAGACACTTGCCCAAGATGCCACGCAGTGAGACTGAACCCGGAACCATGTGTTTGGTAAACAAGCTACTTACCACAAATATTTTTTAAAATTATTTTTATAATTTGTATATATCTATTTTATTATAAATGCAAAATAACACCACGCACTCGGCTCCTGAGTTTCGTTTGCCATACTCATCTACGGTACACTACGTATTTTCTTTTAATGTATTTTAATTAAGGTGTTGTACAGCGCAGTACTGTACTCTATTTTTATTTATTAATTTATTAATTTTTAGGCGTGAAAATGCTTATTTTACCACAGAAATAATTAAATTCTAAAAAAATGTAAATACCTATCGGCCGCAGAAGCCCACGATATACTGAGGAGTCCGCGATATAAATTTACATATACTAGCCCAAAAATCCGCGATAGTACTGAGTGCGCGATAGGTGAACAGCGATGTACTCAGTGCGCAAAAGATGAACCGCAATATGGCGAGGGATTACTGCATATCAAAGGTTTCATTATACAAATTGTATGTTTATTAATGACAGAGCTTGATTAGAAGGAAATTTGGCTGCTATTTCTACGATTTGGAACGGCCGCAAAAAGGATCCTTTATTAGCTTGTTGGTAGCTGGTGTTTAGCTCAAAGTTAATCTTTATTGGGCAACGACAAAAAAAAAACAATAATACTTTCCATTGAAGCCACAACGCCTGAAATTTTAGTGGAAAGTGGTGGGGCTAGTCAGTTACATCGACGCCAATATAAAACTGGTACTAATTGTTCCTGAAAGGTTGAAAGGCAAAGGCGATCCAGATGGAATTTGAAAGAACGGTTCTGCTAGCACACCGCCTTTCAAATACTATTTCCACTATAGGCACAAGGCCTGAAATTTTGCGAGAGAGGTAAGCCAATTACATCAACCCCCAATACAAACCTGGTATTTATTTCATCAATCCACAAGGATGAAAGGTAAAGGTGATTTCAGAATGTAAAATTCGACGAAATGTTAATAAGCATTTTGTTCGAGTACAAACGATTCTGCCAGCTTATACCCTTTTTAAATATCCTTTTTAAAATAGGCACATAGCCTGAAATTTTGGGAGAGGGCTAAGTCGATTACATCAACCCCAAAAGGATGAAAAGTAAAGTAGAACCTCGGCGGAATTTAAAGACGGACAAAATGCCGCTAAGTATTTTGTCTAATTTTGCTCACGATACTCCATGTTTGCTGCTTTTAAAACGATAATAATAACGATTTCAAATTTTAATGCGAGGCCAGTGAATTCGGGGTTGAGAGTAAATCGATTACATTGACCTCAGTGTACCACTGGTACGTACTTATTTCATCAACTACGATAGGAATGAAAGGCAAAGTCGACCTCGGTAGAATTTGGGCTCAGAACACCAAGACTGACGAAACGCCGCTAAGCATTTTACATGGCATGCTAACGATTATGCCAACTGGCCCTCTTTTCGTAATAGACCTTTCTACAAAGGGCACGAGGTCTAAAATTTTGGGGAAAGGGGGCTAGTCGATCACATCGACCCCAGTGCTCGACTGGTACTTATTTTTTTGACCCCGAAACGATAGAAAGCAAAGTCGACCTTGGCGGTATTTGAACACAGAAAGTAGCGACGGACGAAATGCCGCGAAGTATATCGTCCGTAGTGCTGACGATTCTGCCAACTCGCCGCCTTAGCAACAACAAGAACAACAACAACAACAACAACAACAACAATAATGATTTGAAATTTTGACACAAAGCCAGTAAGTTTGGGAGAGAGGATAAGTCGATTACATCAATACCAGTGCTCAACTGATACGTATTTTATCGACCTCGAAAAGATGAAAGAGAAAGTCGACTCCAGCGGAATTCGAAATCAGAAAGTTAGGACGGACGAAACGTCGCTGAGCATTTTACCCGGGGTGCATAACGATTCTGTAATATCAACAACAACAACAACAACAACAACAACGGTGTGAACAACCACAAAAGCAACCACGATGACTACAGCAACGGCAGAAGCGACACCTACAGCAGCTATGTTAATGACTTCTAATTTTGGCACAAAGCCAGCAATTTTGAGGGAGAGAGTATATTAACAACAACAACAACAAAAACAATGGCTACAACAACAACAATGGCTACAACAACAACAATACCAGCGACACCAATGATGAAAGCAATTACAACAACAAGAATTACAATGATGACAATAACAGCATCGACGACAACAAAGGGAACCAGAACAATAAAAGCAACCATCACCACCGCCGCTGCCGCCGCTGCCGCCGCTGCCGCCGCCGCCGCCACCACTACCATCACCACCACAACAACAAAAACAACAATAATTGAACTTAAGACTAGCCAAATCTGGAAACAGAGATGGTTAGTGGAAATTATTTCCTAAAACAATACAAAAAGTATTTATAGAGACAACATATGAAAAAAAAATACACAGTAGATGGCTAGATAGATAGATAGATGGATGGATAGATAGGTAGGTAGGTAGATGGATAGATAGATAGATAGATGGATAGATAGATAGATAGATGGCTAGATAGATAGATAGATAGATAGATAGATGGCTAGATAGATAGATAGATAGATAGATGTATTTTTTTTCATATGTTGTCTCTATAAATACTTTTCTTTCCACGGCTAAACCTAAACTGTCCCCCACTCTTTTTACACGAGAACATTACTGTGATACACGATCCCTATTGATCGCTTTTTTTTTCTCTCGGTCCTTTTTGATCGAACTCCCCCCTTTTTTCCTTCCTACGATCCCTTTTGATCGACACCCACCCATACTCTTTTCTTTTTTCTTCCTTCCCCCTCCCAAAAAGAAAAGCTCTACATTGTATTCGTCCCATCTTTGTTGAGCCCTGTGTGGCTAATAAAAGAAATCTATCTATCTATCTATCTATCTATATTCCTATTACTTGTGTTAATTATTAGACTGCGGCCATGCTGGGGCACCATCTTCAAAATTTTTTAGCCGAATGAATCGACTCTTGTATTTCTTTAAAAGCATGGAACTTATTCTATCGATCTCTTTGGCGAACGGCTAGGTTACAGGGGCGTAAACACATCAACACCAGTTGTCAAGCAGTGGAATGGAGACAAACACAAACTCAAAAACGACGGGCTTCTTTCAGTTTCCGTCTACCAAATCCATTCACAAGGCTTTGGTCGGTCCGTGGCTATTGTAGACCACATTTGCCCTAGATGCCACACAGTAGAGTGAGCTCAGAACCTTGTCGTTGGGAAGCAAGCCTTATACCACACAGTCACGCCATTTAAATAAGTAGTGTCCGAGGTGGTATCAAAATTTTTCCGAACTAGTTCTGTAGTGCACCAAGTGGTTGCAGCACACGGTTGCGTTCACAGTGACTTTTATGAAGCAGTGTGCCAAATGACATCTTTGTGTTTACTTCACAAGTTGCGAAATTTTTGATTTTGTGATTACGTATATGTTGTAGTCTGCGATTTTGTTATGGAGGGGAACAAAGCGGTAAAGTAAAATATTGTGTTAAACTTGGGAAGTCTGCCACAGAGACATTGAGCATGCTGCGGCTAGCTTACGGCGACGAGGCAATGAGTCGTACGCAATGTCTCAAGTGGCACGGGCGCTTCAAAAGCGGAAGAACGTCCCTGGAAGACGATGAGCAATCTGGAAGACCTGTCACGAGCGTCACCCCCGGAAATGTGGTATTGTGCATCGAGAATTCATCCCTCAAGACCAGAGCGTCTATCGAGATTTCTACTGTGACGCTTTGAAGCGTTTGAGAGAGGACATTCGGCAAAAGCGACCGGATCCGTGGAGTTTCTCGTCAAGAAGTGAAACATGGTATCACTTCTACAACCGCCTTATTTGCCAGATTTAGCACCCGCGGACTTCCATCTCTTCTCCAAGTTGTAAATGCAGCTCAAAGGTTCCTATTTTAACACTGTCGTCGAGATCTAGAGCAAATCACAGAAGGTCTTCGACACGCTTACGGAAAACGACTTCCAGGCCAGATTCAAAAGCTGCAGCGTGATTATGTCGAAGGAAATGGTGTTAAGCTTCGGTTCATAAGTTCTTCCTAACTAATTAGTCCTTGAATCTTTTGATACTACATCGTATGCATAAACAAATTAAAAAACGGAAGTGCGGCTCTATTTTCACAAATATGTAAATTTCATCATGTAAAATATGATATTTAGCATTTTTTCTTTTTAAATTAAAAAGTGAGATTTATATCCAGAATTTTATACAGATATAAAAACAATATCATATAGCATTCGTTTTTAGACGGATAAGAAATGAAAATGAAAACAAATCCATATATACAGCCGCAGTTACGTATAAATATTTTATACTTGCATGCGAGATAAGAGAAAATGTTACATGTTATATTTCTTTACTTCTTTCGTAATAAACATCCTTTTATAAAATTTCTTTCTACAAATTCTGTCTGAAGTAATAAATTTCTTTGTGAATTTCCACTCGATCATTTCAAACGGATTAAGATTTCACTATATCGACTGTATGATAAAACTAATCGTTTATTTATGGACATTACATACTTAATAGTATCTTAACGTTATTATATCCCTACAACATAATACACACACACACACACACACACACACACACACACACACACATACATGTATATATGTATATATATATA
>NC_068988.1:88196772-88197394 GCF_001194135.2 Octopus bimaculoides
ATATATATATATATATATATATACGTGCACAGATATATAGACGAAGGCATTAATACTTGTAATGTGTTCGTGTGTGTGTGTGTGTGTGTGTATGTGTCTTTGTGCGCGCATGTGCGTATGTGCAAATGTACCTGTGCGTGTGTGCGTTCCAAAACAGAGTCCGAAGATCGCAGAAGGTCGAAGGGAGACAACTTAGCTGTCACTGTCTTGTCACACTGCACGTCTTGTCTCTCGTTGACTGTTCGCAAAATATTCCAAAAGAGAAATAATACAACCGAGATTTTCTCAGCTTATATCTTACTATTCCTTGTTTATGGCTTATCGATTCATCGATCTTCACCTGCGTACGGTGTGTGCATATGAGCGTATGTGTGTGTCTGTGCGAGCGTCCGAATGTATGTTGAGAAATATTCGTATATATGTATATATGAATATATGTATATCTATCTATCTATCTATCTATCTATCTATCTGTTTGTCGGTCTGTCTGTCTGTCTGTCCATCTCTCTCTCTCTCTCTCTCTCTCTCTCTCTCTCTATATATATATATATATATATATATATATGTATATATATATACAAATATACGCATACATACAGACTTATATACTTATAAGGCACGG
>NC_068988.1:88197523-88197997 GCF_001194135.2 Octopus bimaculoides
GGCAGAAACTGAAGGAAGCCCGTCGTACACACACACACACACACACACATGTATATCTATCTATCTATCTATCTACACCCCCCCCACACACACACACATACATCTATACATGGCTTGACTACTGGTACTGTTTTGCTTTATGTCACTGTCACTTATCGGTTCGTCATAACGGATCGATAAAATAAGTTGTAAGGCTTAAAGAAATTATTGGAGTTTGATGCTTTCCACGGCCACTCTCCAAAGAAGAAGAAGGAGAAAAACGAATAGGAGGAGGTGGAGGAGGCGGAGAAAAACAAAAGAAGCAGAAAAAGAAGAAGAAGAAGAAGAACAACAACAACAACAGCATCAACAACAACAATAACAGTAGCAGCAGCAACAACACAAGAACAGTAATAATAATAATAATAATAATAATAATGGTTTGAGAAGACGGCGAGCTGGCAGAAACGTTAGCACGCCGGACGAAATGCTTAG
>NC_068988.1:88198007-88201757 GCF_001194135.2 Octopus bimaculoides
ATGGTTTGAGAAGACGGCGAGCTGGCAGAAACGTTAGCACGCCGGACGAAATGCTTAGCGGTATTTCGTCTGCCACTGCGTTCTGAGTTCAATTTCCGCCGAGGTCGATTTTGCCCTGCATCCTTTCGGGGTCGATAAACTAAGTACCAGTTACGCACTGGGGTCGATATAATCGATTTAATCTGTTTGTCTGTCCTTGTTTGTCCCCTCTGTGTGTAGCCCCCTGGTGGGCAATAAAGAAATAGGTATTTCGTTTGTCTTTACGTTCTGCGTTCAAATTCCGACGAGATCGACTTTTCCTTTCACACTTTCGGGGTCGATAAATTAAGTATCAGTTGCGTACTGCGGTCGATCTAATCGACTGGCTCCCTCCCCCAAAATTCCTGGCCTTGTTCCGAGAGTAAAAAAAAAAGAATAATGATGGTTTCAAATTTTTAATGCTTCTGCCAGCTCTCACCACCTTAACAGCAACATCATCATCATCATCATCAGCAGCAGCAGCAGCAACAACAACATCAACACTGATAATGATAACATTGTTTTCTTTAGTAACAAATGAATGTTCACAAAAATGTCAGGGGCGGTACAACGTGGGGTTATATGAAGGAGGGTGTAAAAAACTGAACCACATTAACAATAGATCAGCAATGAAGGATCCCACCAAGAGAGGGAGACTTCCGATGGCTACTCCTGAAATCCTCTGAAGACTATGGTCATTCTGATCATTAAAAAGAACTGTCCTCTCCTGTCCAAGGAAGTTCTTTTATTATTTTATGCGCCCTTTTAAAGCTTAACCAGGCTCAGAGGCCCTGTCTCCCGGTTTCTATGACGTATGTGTTCCCCACAGCTGGACGGGACGCAGACCATCGCAGCGTTACTCAAGAAACAGGAAGAAAGAGTGAGAGAAAGTTGGGGCGAAAGAGTACAGAAGGGGTCGCCACCACATCCTGCCGGAGCTTCGCGGAGCTTTAGGTGTTTTCACTCAATAAACACATGCAGTACCCAGTCTGGGAATCGAAACCGCGATCCTCCGACAGCGAGTCCGCTGCCCTAACCACTGGGCCATTGCGCCTCCACTGGCTAAAGAAGTAGGGATTTATTTTCTCTCCTTTGATCTGGTCCCCCATACAGCATTTTTCGCTTCGGCCACCAGATAGAAGAACATTGCCAGTCCCCTCTGGACAAAGGAAGGTGGTGGTGCAATCTTCACAATGGAGTTAGTTGATATGTGGATTGATCATAGAGGCAACAGCAGATGTTCAAAATAATTCCACAAATCAACAATGCTAGGGCACTGAACAAAAGCCAGGAGAATTGTTTCAAATTCCATGAGCTCTCTCTCTCTCTCTCTTTATCTCTATCTTTCTCTCTCTCTCTCTTTCTCTCTCTCACTCTTTCTCTCTCTCTCTCTTTCTCTCTCTTTCTTTCTTTCTTTCTTTCTTTCTTTCTTTCTTTCTTTCTCTCTCTCTCTACTTGTCTGTCTGTCTGTCTGTCTGTCTGTCTGTCTCTCTCTCTCTCTCTCTCTCTCTCTCTCTCTCTCTCTCTCTCTCTCCCCTACTTCCTCTCTCTGTAGGGGATGAAAACAACGAAAATAGAAAAAAAAACAAAAAAACAGAGTGAAATAATTGACTGGTCCTTAACTGTTGTGTGTAAATGTGTTGTATAGATACACACAAATACACAAATGCCCCTAGTCAAAGACGAGCAACTGACTGGTCCTTAATTGATCTACCTCTAGTCAAAGACGAGCTCTCTTGGAATTGAACTCAGAACGGCGGTAACTCAGAAGGGAGGTAACTCAAGATAACAAACCATGACATTCGCATGAATTATTTCTCTCCCCCAGCCACACTTAATGCATTTCAACGTGGCATGAATGTGCATTGAGATACTCGATATAATAGCTAAATTTCCCTTCAGACAACGACAGGTCGGTTGGCGGAGACCAGAAATCATTGCACAAAGAAACTGGGAGAAAAAACTATTAACTCTCACCCCTCGAACATAATGGTCGCAGACGGTATGTATTTGATCCTGCGTCTGCTAAAGGAAAAGTAATCAACAGCTGCACTTTCCACCCAATGAACGCAGAAGAACCTTCTATTTGAAGTCTATGATGAATGTAATTGAAAATATTTTCTAGGGTGTTCTCCACCTTTCTCTGTGCATTATGCTCTCTCTCTCTCTCTCTCTCTCTCTCTCTCTCTCTCTCCGTCTCTCGCTCTCCGTCTCGTTCACTTTTCCGCGCTCTCTCTTCTTCAACTCGCTTTTTTTCTTTATCTACGTTTTTTCTTCTTCACTCTGTCTCCTTTGCGCTTCGCATCCAATCACTCTCCTCTTGCTTCTCTGTCTATCTGTCTGTCCGTCCGTCTGTCTGTCTGTCTGTCTGTCTGTCTGTCTGTCTGTCTGCGACTCTGTCTCTCTCTATAACCCTCCCCGACTCTGTCACCATCTATCTATCTATCTATCTATCTATCTATCTATCTATCTATCTATCTATCTATCTATCTATCGATCTATCTATCTATCTATCTATCTATCTATCTATCTATCTATCTATCTATCTGCCTCACATCTGGTACTCAGTAGTTAATTTGATGGTAATTTCTCATTTATTTTGTCAGTTGCTGATTAAAATTTTGTAGACGAAGGAACTGAAATTAGATTAATAGTAAATAAAACACGTGTACACATACACACACACACGCACACACGCACACACACAGACATACGCACACACAAATACACACATATATGTGTATATATACATATATGTATTTATATATATGTATATATAGGCGGGGATTCACAGACACGTATACAGACAGTCATAAAACATATATGTAAATACACACGTGCGCATATATATTTGTATATGCAAATGTTTGCATGTGTGTGTATACACACACACACACACACACACACACACATATATATATACACACTCACACATATACGTATACGTACACGCACGTATATGGGCATATATATGTATATATCTGAGTGTTTGTGTGTATATATATATATATATATATATATATATATATATATATATATATATATATATATATATATATATATATATATATATATATATATATATATACACATACACATATATATATATGTATATATGTACATATATATGTATATATGCGTATGTGTGTGTATGTATATATCTTTATGTATAATACATATATTTCTGTGTGCATAATTGTATGTATGTATGTATGTATGCATGCATGTATGTATGTTTGTGTGTGCGTGTGTGTGTGTGTGCGTGCGTGTACGTTTATTTGTGTTTTATTTGCTTTTAATCCAATTTCACTGGCTCAGGTATCTCTTTGGAGTGATATATTTGCATCTCCTCGCTTGCATTTTCTTCCTTTACATAGACATTGTAGTTTTAGTTTTAATTAATTTTTAATTATTTATCGAGCACATTCAGTGAAATATAATTCGTTTCGCGAGGCTTCGAGATGTGCACTGCGATGCACATGTGTATCAGTTTTCTATCCGTGTGTATACTCGCACACACACACACACACACACACATGCAGGTAGGTGTATGCGTGCACGCGTGTGTTTGTGTGTGTATTTGTGCGCGTGTGTGTCCCCGTGTGTGCATGAACGAAGGTGTATATCATCGTTGTCGTCATCATCGTCGCTGGCATCTTCAATATAATGGAACTTACTCCTCAGTCTCGTCCCCACCCTCCTCGAATACATACATATATATATATATGTATA
>NC_068988.1:88202648-88204407 GCF_001194135.2 Octopus bimaculoides
ATATATATATATATATATATATATATATATATACATATATTTATGTATACACATATATATACATATATTTATGTATATAGAATTATATATGTATATTCATAAACGTATGTATGTGTGTGTGTGAATGTATATATATGCTGAGACCCCCTTCGGTCATGTCTGACCATGGGATTGCACCTTGAAAGTTACCCTCTCAGGGGTATAAGTCCGGGCAAGGTTCTTTATGGAAGACCAGCAGTCGCCCATGCATACCGACCTCCCCTCTTCTCCACACCACCAGAGTTATCTAAGGGAAAGACAAAGGCCTGTCATGTCGCAACTCATTTCTACAGCTGAGCGCGCTGGAGCAACGTGAAATAAAGTGTCTCGCTCAAGAATACGACACGCAACCTGGTCCGGGATTCGAACTCATAACCTCACGATCGTAAGCTCGACGCTAGCTAAATCCCTTTGAAGTCAAGTTTTGTGGTATCATGGTCCACTTGAGAAGGGAGTTATTGTTAAGTGTGTTGTATCCAAGTATAGATGGCTTTTCTGGTACCCTTGAAGAAATTTGTCCAAATTCCGTTTAAAGGTGATGGGATCTTTTCTCTCTTTGATCTGTTTTGGGACAATGTTAAATAGGGCTGGGCCCTTGTCTAAAAAATAATTGTGTTTCAGTGTATTTATGTGTTGTGATCCTGAATTAGGTAGGGGACGTATGGCCCGTGGTCCTAGCCTTGGATGAATTCTGAAACTAATGTTGGGGTCGTTTGGGCAAAGCTGATGGTATATTCTCCACATCGTGCAAATGATGCATCGGTCACGGTGGCGCTGGAGAGAATAGAGTTTCTCTGGTTTAAGGTGGTCCCAATAATAGAGATCAGTCATGCCCTTAATTCTTTTAATGAATACCCCCTGGGGTGATTCAGTTTCGAAATGTATTGTTTTGTATGGGGAGACCACAGGGGGAAGCAGCATTCGAGGTGTGACCGTACAAAGGAGGAGAAAAGAGGAAGGATGATACCTTGTTCTCTGGACCGGAAGGTTCTTAGGGTCCAGGAGCTCATCCTACGAGCTTTCTCGACCTTATTGCTGATGTGGGCACTCCAGCTGAGATTGTTATCAACACTTACTCTTAGGTCTCTGATATTATTAGATGCTGTGAGTGGGTCCCCTAAAGGAAAAGAGTATGTATGTTCTAGCATAGTCTTTCTTCCAAAATGCATTAGTTCAAATTTTCCCTCGTTTAGTAGCATTTTGTTTCTGTCTGTCCATTGACTCACAGCATGTAGATCAGACTACCTATCTACATCTGTGGTGGTAACCGAGGCAGTCAGGGATGATGGCGATATTAAGTGATGTGAAAGACTGTGGTGATGGCGTTGGAGAGTAAGGCAGCAGCGTCAGAAGTCTGAATAGTGTGTGTATGGCAGTTGTGGTAGCGATGGTGGTGGTACTGGGGATGGTGATGGTTGAAAACAATCAACAGAAAGAGAGAGACAGAGACGGAAAAAGAGGGGCTAGACAATAAATAATCGTACTGACCCCTGAATGGGAAGACAAAAAATCTGGTTTATCGTGCAGCTTTGCAATAAGTTCCAAGTCCACATATTATATCATTGTTTTGATGAAAATTGTTCATTGCTTGAAAAATATTAGTCCAGTTTGATAAAATTTAATATGTACTCAATGCATGAAGTGTCATTGTAGGGCCCAAAGCCCAAAGAAGAGCCCTCCATTGGAACTTTTGTTTATCCGGATAATTGCCTATATATAT
>NC_068988.1:88204820-88207477 GCF_001194135.2 Octopus bimaculoides
ATATATATATATATATATACACCGGAGTAAGCACATAAATTCGAAACACAGTGGAAAAATAGTACTCAAATACCAGAGGTAGAGTAAAATGCTTTATTAAAAAGTAGCGAAAATATTCGTCGGACAGTTTTGTTTATATATATATATATAACAGTGTTAATTTATGACAGTGTTAATATATAACACTGGCAACATGACAGTGTTATTTTTGAATGTTTGTCAAGAATGTAGCTAGTACGAAACAATATCGTGTATATACTAGATATTCAATGATTATTGAAACCACTTCGTGCAAAATACAGTTTTGCACGATCGATAATTTGTAGTTTTGATAGTGAGACCTATGTTTATTTTTAAAGCCCTAAATGTACTTAGAGAATGTTGTATCATATCTGTTTAAAACGCCGTCGATAGTTTGATAAGGAAATGTGGTCGATCATCTAGTTGAAATCCTAAAGATATGTGTTTATATCATGGTGAATTCAAATTTCTAAAAAGTTTCTATTATGTTCACAATAGGAAGCTCAATAAAACATTGAAGATCACCAACACAGATCATAATCTTTCACTAGCTATCTTTAAGATATATAGTCAGAAAGTTTTAATCTTTCTTCATTAACTATATCATAAGACAACGTGAAAAACAACAAAAATTAAGGATAATGGCAAAGAACAAAACAATTCCATAACATCAAACTCATCGGATCAGATGAGCGGCAACAACTTTTGGTATAAACTGTTAACCAAATCCAATGCAGAGGCAGTACAAGAACCACGCAGATGATAGAATTTCGCATTATCTCATCATTTGACACGTGCTGCTATAAAAATATTCGCGTGGAAAATTAATTTTGCGTTTCCTTAGAACTTTTTAAACCGCTAAAATTTCTAACTACAGCTAGTTATATTTTCAATAACCATTGTAAAGAAAATTTTAACCAGGTTTATAACCTGTGAATATTTTTTTAAGTAAGGTTTGCAATGAAATCTTATTCAGGATTAATTAAATAATATGGTGTATAGCGTGTTACATAATGACTTTGAACACACACACACACACATCCATATATCTATATATAATAACTATACATACAAATATGTATATAATGTATGAAGTTAATATATGATATATATATATATATATATATATATATATATATATATATATATAAATATACATATACATATACACACATATATATATACACACACATATATATATACATATATATATATATATATATTATATATACATATGTATACATGTATGTCTGTAAGTATGTACGTGTATATATATGTGTCTGACTGTGGGATCTCGGCATAGTCGGAAAACTTGGAGAGTGGCTACACGACTTTCTAAAAGGTAGACGCCAGGTAGTGGTGGCCAATGGAGCCACCTTAAAGGAAACACAAATAGTAAGCGATGTTCCACAGAATACTGTCTTAGGACGACTGCTATTTGTAGTGGCTCTCTCAGACATGCCCTAGCTATGCGTATGACAAAATCTTTCAGAAAATACAAAATCCTGGAAATAATGCGCATCTGCAGCGGGAGTTGGACGCATATACAGGTGGCCTGAGGACAACAACATGCAGTTTAATGCAGGAAAATTCCAAGCCCTGCGCTATCATCATATACAATCGAACGACATGCAGACAAGATATACTGGCCCAGGAGAAATTGTGCGTGACCTGGGCATTGACATGAGTAATGATGCATCTTTCCAGGTGCATGTTATTAATTTGGTAATAAAATGCAGACGGCTAGCTGGATGGATCCTCCGAACTTTCAAAACGTGACGAAAGAAAACTATGATGGTCTTTTGGAGGGCATATGTCCTCAGCTGCTCGGACTACTGTTCTCAACGGTGACCACACAGTATAAAATTAACAGCGGAACTCGAAGCCATGCCACGAAGCTACACGAAGAAAATGCAACATATCAGCTACTGGGAAAGGCTGATAGAATTAAAACTCTTCTCCCTAGAACGAAGGCTGGAAAGATATGCAGTTATATACATCTGGAAAAACCTGGAAGTCCTTGTAACCAACTTTGGCATTGAAAGTTACACAAACAGCGTAATGCCAAAGATCCTAGCATCACCATCGAAATACAGGACAAGATACTGCAACAATTTGGGCTTCAGGTGCCCATAGCTCTTCAATATCCTTCCAAAATGCCCGAGGGACCTGCATAATGTGGATGTATGTGTCTTCATTGCAAAACTGGATTTCCTCCTGTCAAGGGTTCTAGATGAGTCTATCTCACGGAAGGAAACACAGATGGGGGCAGCAGCACCCAACTCCCACATTCACTAAATGCCACATATCGGAGGAGGTTTCAAATAATGATGCAGCGCAGCCATCGTTGGTACCCCAACATGACCACAGCTATAAAGCTGAAACAATTTAAAGAATTTAAAGATTTGATGTGTGTGTGTGTGTGTGTGTGTGTGCGTGTGTGTGCGCGCGTGCGGTCTTGGCAGTGAATGTGTCCAAGTACGAGAAATATTGAGTTTAAATGATGAAATATCAAAAATGCCAGATTCGTGTATCAGACAATATGAGTTTTAATATTTAAGTGTACTGAAAGGTGAAGCGAAAAAGACATGGAAACATACAGACAGATTGATGGAGAGTCTGATGAATGGGCGAAT
>NC_068988.1:88207983-88211099 GCF_001194135.2 Octopus bimaculoides
ATATATATATATAATATATATATGTACACACACACACACACACGCATATATATATATATGTACATAAATGATGTACATATGGACATACATATATTCACACAGTCTATCATACAAACCATATTATGCTAATATTCAAAACGAAGTTGTTTATCATCTTAGACGGTCTGTTTACTTACGGAACCTTCTAATAACTGGACAGACATCACCAAGACTGGCAGCATATATTTACCAATAATTAGATAGAAGATATTGGACACTTACCTGAAAAGAAAGAAAAAGAAATTATTAAGTTGTAACTTTCGTCATCATCATCATCATCATCATCATCATCATCATCATCATCATCATCATCATCTCTATCGTCATCATCATTGAGTATTATGGACTTTATATAACCGATACACCTGTACGTATCTATGAGTGTGCTTTTGTTTATCTGCATGTCCAATTGTGTGTGCACATGCATCCACACACACTCACGTGCACGCACAAACACACTCAGACACACACACATATCTTCGTATATATATATGTATATATATATTTATATATATGCAAATATATCTGTATGTATATATATATATGTGTGTGTATATGTCTATATGTATACATGGGCATATAAATATGTGTATATATATGTGCATGTGTGTGCGTGTGTCTGTGCTTGTGGAAGCTTTCTGAAATAGCGTTGCACACCATTATAATCAAACATCATCCCATAATTGCTACACAGAAAATATTTATTACATTAAAAATGAAACCAATGTCTATGAATGCAAAAATTGAGTTAGAACTTTCTATGGCTTAACTCGCTTTTTAATTTAATGGTTCATTACCTTACAACTTGAAACTTTCCGGTAAATCTCAAATATTTTCTTTCATTACAGACATTGTTAAATCTTGATATTGGTCTAGTCTCTACCAATAAATTTAACACCAGGAAAGTATTTCACTCAAGCAGTACGATCCTCTCTTCGAAAGTAACTGTTATTACCTTACCGGCTGTCCCTGTATGAGAGTTGTGGTTTACAGTACTAAATATTCACTTGAAAAAGGCATGACACAACTTTGTCCAAGTATATATGGTCCTTGAAGAACACTAAGTTGACTAACTTCAAGTTACAAAAGTTTGTCTTTGGCTTCACTTTATACAAGCTGCAATTTCGATTGTATTTTGCATACTCTTCTTTGTTGCAAAGAGAAAAAAGTTGATGCTCCAAGACTCGAATAGTTTCAATAAAAATTTGGGAATTTGTCAAGCAAAGCAGACATTACTCAGAATTCTATCCGCAAACTTGTTAATAACCAACTGTGTAATTAATACGTAACTAATTTCTGACCTTATTTTTTGCCGGCTCGAGGCTATAGTAGAAGACACCTGCCCAAATTCGAAAAATATGTCAGAGAAATCGGAATTGACATGAGAGCAGAGCAAGCCCCCCAAAACTGCTTTGCTGGGGACAGCTAAGAATTTGAGATTGGTACCTGGATGTTGAATGTCTCCCACGATAATTAACAACCAAGTATCAATGGTTATAATGTGCAGAAAGAGACCCTGGGAGACCTCTTTCAACAGGCTGTTGTCCACTCTCACAGAATCCACCAAAGCAAACAAGACCGAACGCTCTGAGGCGTAAGAAGAAGAAGAAGAAGAAGAAGAAGAAGAAGAAGAAGAAGAAGAAGAAGAAGAAGAAGAAGAAGAAGAAGAAGAACAACAACAACAACAACAACAACAAGGGTAGCTCATTTAAACTTTTAAGGGGAGAAGGGCCTTTTGAGTCTTTTTAGACAAACCCCTCTAGAAATGGTGTCTCAACAAAAATAATGGTGGTTGTGACACCTTTTCAATACTTACTTCTGCATGAAAGTAATGAATAATAGAATTAACACAAACAACGGCGTACGTATGGACGGAACCACAGGTGACGGATTTTCGCCCGGCAAGTACCCTATGGGTGAGCAGCACAGGTCCAGTCGTCATTATATGGCTGCTGGAACTAAATGGACCAAAACGATGAATATAGCTGTCATAGTATGTTATTTTTTGAGTAGACCCACTGAAAATGAAGGGAGACCCATAAAAGGATATATAAAGAGGATGCATAACACATGGATAGAGACTCTGCGGCCAGGTAAGAGCAATAAGGAAGAAAGGATGGCTAACGGTATTAGAGCTCGATGAGATTAGGAGGAAGGTGATGACGGAAAACACGTGGAGCGATGCAGAAGAAGATACAGAGAATGCTGACGATGCTGCACTTATTGAGATTAACCAGGAGAAGTATAATGTCTCAAGCCCTGGATAATATGATCAACAACGGTGTACAAATCCTAAAGTGGCTGACCACATGTAAAACAATTCTTTGCCAAATGGATAATTACTGGCCTATCACCTACCTGCCTTTGATGTGGAAGCTGATGATAGGAATAATATCTAATTATGTGAATAGCTTCCTGGAAATGAATGATAAACTGCCAGTAGGACATAGTAACCTTTAGGAGGGACAAACAAGATTGCCTAATAATCGACGCAGCAGTGCCAAGAGATCAGCATATATGAAAGAAAGAGAAAAGATCGATAAATATAGAGTCCTGAGAATTGAGATCACCAAGATATAGTAGCCACGAGAGTCAAACATAAGGGTTGTCCCTATTGTCATCGGAGCATTGGGTTCAATACCACCCAAACTTTAGAAATAACCTATAATCTAGGGGTATTGTAAAAATCAGCATTACTTGAAACAGCATGCATATTTCGTAAAGTACTGTCTGTCTGAGGTCTTTGTTGTGCCTTGACAGACAGTACAAACCCCCAGTAGACACAATATCTTCAATTAACAACATCACAATATTGGATACTGTGCGAACCTTAAATAATAATAATAATAATAATAATAGTAGTAGTAGTAATAATAATAATAATAATAATAATAATAATCCTTTCTACTGTAGGTACAAGGCCTGAAATTTTAGGGTAGTGGGGATAAGTCGATTTCACCGACCCCAGTACACTACTGGTACTTATTTTGTCGACCCCGAAAGGATGAAATGCAAAGTCGATCTCGCCGGAATTTGAACTCAGAACGTGAAGACAGACGAAATACCTCTAAGCATTT
>NC_068988.1:88217343-88218680 GCF_001194135.2 Octopus bimaculoides
CATACTAACCTCGCACACACACACACACACACACACACACACACATGTATATATACGATTCTGGTAATCGGTTATTGATAATGTACTGAATAGCGGACGCAAAATTTCTTGAGGAATTCAACTTTGCCATTTATCGAATACGGAAAGGAAGAATCTACAGGCCAGTGGTAACGATTTTCAAAGGAACGGCAGAGATAATTTCAAGAAAGCATGCGCCCTTCTTTTCTGAGTGTCGCACACAATTCTCTTTAGGTTCTTTTTTCCTTCTTTAAAAGCATGAAAAACTTCGGTTTATTAAATGTATTTTTGGTTACTTTATTCCAGTGCAGTACAACTACACGAATTATCTAAATTCATGCCACGTGTCCCAACCTACCTATTTGTTTTCACTCATACAGTGAATACATTCACACACAAACACTTACAAAAATATACACAAACACAAACATACATATATATGTAAAATTAGACACAAACGATAAGAACACATAACTGACGCCGCGAGGACAATTTCCTTCATCGGCTCTAAATTCGTGGGATTCTACGTAGTTTCGGTATATTAGGACAGTACTTCATAATCTTATGTGCGCCAAGCGCTCTAAATTCAGTTTTTAGTCTTTGATGTATAGTGTTTGGGGCATGAATAAATATAATTAAATCATTAGCCACGGAGTCAGACTTTCTTAGGAACAGGATAAAACCGAAACACAAATTACATGAAAAAATATAGATATGTAGTGAAGTTAAACGCTAGAGACAGAAAATATAAATAATACACAAGAAGGATATGGTTAAGCCTTAGAGGCTAAGACAGAAGGAAGTAATAAGGAAAGATTAATATATATAAAAAAGACCATATTGGTATCTTATTAGCGAAATAAAACAACAAAACAAATTATTTGGAAACAGTGTAAACGTCTGGCCGTGGAAGAAGACTAAAATATTGGATTCCAGTTCGAAGCAAACGGAAAGAATGGATAGACAGATGAGAGAGCTTTATAATCGCTCGCTTGGCGAATAATAGCAAAAGAGGAAGAAAAAGGAAGGATTGGAAGCCAGAATGGAATTTTGAAGAGAACGAGATACTACAAAAGAACGTTGACAAAAAATGGGAGAAGCAGAAGGACAACGGAATAGGGAAGTAGAGAGAGAGCGAGTGAGAGGGAGAGAGAGAGAAAGAGACAGAGAAAAAGAGACAGAGAGAACGAAAGAGAGAGGGAGAGAGAGAAGGAAAAAAGTGAGAAAGAAAAAGAGGGGTAGAAAGAGTATGAAAGTGAGAGAAAGAATGAGAAAGAAGTAAAATGACACTGTACATACACACACACACACACACACAC
>NC_068988.1:88219302-88220057 GCF_001194135.2 Octopus bimaculoides
CTGTCTGTCTGTTTGTCTCTCTCTCTCTCTCTCTATCTGTCTATCTATCTATCTATCTATCTGTCCATCTATATTTGTATTTGTCTTTCCCTTTCACTCTCTCTTTACCTGCCTGTCTGTCGATCAGTCTGTTTGTTTTCGTTGTCTATGAGACTGTCCGTCCGTTTGTCCATCTCCACCCCCTCTCTCTCCCTCTCTCTCTCTTTCCCACTATCTGTCTATCTATCTATCTATCTATCTATCTATCTATCTATCTATCTATCTATCTATCTATCTATCTATCTATCTATCTATCTATCTATCTATCTAATTAAAGGCAGTTATAACAAATAAATAAATTATGCGATCAGATTTTAATCATAAAACCTAGATCGATTAAATGTGTCCGTCATAATATAAATTATCTACGTAAACAAATTCAGGCCTCGCCGCCTCCACCACTATTCGAGTTACTCCTATCACTTCCCCCAGCATTCGCCCCACAACCATCAGTATGATAACGATGACCCACCACCAGTACCTACCACGACTATCACAGTTACCACCACCTCCACCACCACCACCACCACCACGTACAGCACAGAATCCACGGAGTCTGTTGCTGAAAAATAATGTAATTAAGTGTGGAATGCGGTTTTGAAACTAATAAACCACCACGACTACGACTGCTGCCACCACAACCACTGCTGCCACCCCTGCCACTGCTCCCACCCCTGCCACTGCTGCCACCACAACCACTGCTGCCACCCCTGCCA
>NC_068988.1:88221242-88223023 GCF_001194135.2 Octopus bimaculoides
CCACCCCTGCCACTGCTGCCATCCCTACCACTGCTGTCACCGCCGCCACTGCTGTGATCGCTGTCATCGCTGCCACCGCCACTGTCACCAACGCAACATCACTGCTGCCAATGTCATACCACTACCACTACCAGTGCAACTGGTAGTGAAAAGACGAAATGCAAAGTCGTTCTCGGTGGTGTTTGAACTCAGAACCCGAAGACCGACGCAAGATCGCGGTAATAATTCTGCCAGCTCATCACCATGGTAATAACGGTGGACGTATGAGCGTTCATTTTTTTGCCCGAACTACCTGCACAAATGATTTTGTTTATGGTGATCAAATGTATGTGCCGTACAATAGCTCACTCCATCCATCAAATCACCATTGCCTGAATAGATGCACAGTGTACCACTCATCAGGTGTCGAAGTGATTGCAGAGCAAGGTGTGATCAGGTGTTATTCTCAAGAACACAACACACCACTCGTCAAGTAATTGAAACTACGATTACGCGACCGTGAATGCACTATGCCATGCATCCTCACTATAATAATAATAATAATAATAATAATAATAATAATAATAATAATAATAATAATAATAATAATGGCTGAAGGCTGAAGTTCAAAAGATAGTGCTCATGGGAAATGCCCATATCCTACGTAAAATACTGTCTATGTGATCTCAAAATTTAAAACAAACACATCATTTTCTTATGGTTTCTTAAACATTCTCTAGAATAACACTATGTAAAAATCCAAATATTTTGTACCCTAGGTATAACGCCTACATGAACTTCTGACTTGTTGTCTCTTGAGGTCTCTCGGTGAGACTTGGATCCAACTTGTACAAATGCAAAGCAAAAGTCAAACATACAATAATAATAATAACAACAACAACAATTTCAAATTTTGGCAAATCAGCGAGTTGGGAAGAGGGGGTTAAATGGATCACATTGACCTCAGGTTCAACCGGTACGTTATTTTACCGACCTCGAAAGAATGAAACACCAAGTCGACCTCAGAATGTGAAAGACAGGTCAAATGCTGCTACCATTTTTCCGGTATGCTAACGATTCTCTTAGTTCACCATATTTCCCGCCAACTCAATGCTTTCGAGTTTTGGCACTGGGCTAGCAGATTTTGAGGTGTGGTGGCTATTTAATTACTTCGATCCCCAGTAGTTGATCTGTATATAGTTTATCGACCACGAAAGGATACACGGAAAAATCGGGTGGAATTTGATCCCAAAACTTAATGTCGGACAAAATGACGCTAATCACAATGTTCAGAGCGGCAACGACTCTGCCAAAACAGCACCTTAACAACAACAACAACAACAACAACAACACCAACAACAATGGCCAAAAGGCCTGATATAGTTATCAGAGATCATCAAGAAAAATGCTTTCTAATCGATGTATCAATACTAACAGATGACAATGTTTCCCTAAAAGAAACGGGGAAACATACAAAATGCAAAGATCTGGAAATAGAGGTAACTCGAAGGTGGAGTCTAAAAACAGAAACAATTCCTATCATAGTGGGCGCATTAGGTATGATAAAAAAAATATTCAGACAAATACATAACAAAACACCAGGACTAACAGTATATGCAACATACACAAAACAGCACTATTAGGCACCGCATACATCCTACGTAAAACACTTTCAATACAGTAAACATAAGAGCATCACAATAAACCACAGTACATACCCAAGGCACAAAGAGCTGAGCTCGGTAGTGCATTGAAAGCACGTGATAAAAATCAAACCACTGAATAATAATAATTGCTGCTAA
>NC_068988.1:88223468-88224139 GCF_001194135.2 Octopus bimaculoides
ACTCTTTCACCACAACTTTCTCTCACTCTTACTTCCTGTTTCTGTTGTGCCTGTAATTCAAAAGGTCAGCCTTGTCACACTGTGTCACGCTGAATATCTCTGAGAACTACGTTAAGGGTACATGTGTCTGTGGAGTGCTCAGCCACTTGCACGCTAATTTCACGAGCAGGCTGTTCCGGTGATCGGATCAACTGGAAACCTCGACGTCGTAAGCGACGGAGTGCCAACAACAATATTAATAATGATGATCATGATAATGATGATTTCTTTATTTGCCACAAGGGCATCAAATGGGGGAAATATTGCAAAGACAGGTTAGAATTTCTGTGGAATAAGACAAAAGGTTACTGATCTGGGCACAAAAAACGAAATTTCGGGGCCATTTGGGTAGTCATTATCATTCAGTTAGGTTTTGATGGATACTTTATCTTGTCTATTCCGAGCAAGCGAAAGTAAATTCAACTTCAGTGGGATTTGAACTCAGAGCTTTTTGAACCAGGACAAATGCTGCAAATTAGTATTTTCTTCTGACGCTCTAACGATTCTGCTAATCCTAACCAAAGCTGAACATTGAAACAATAAGAAAACAAAAAAAACAAAAAACAAAAATAAAACCCCAGCAGCAAAAGAGCAAGCGAAAGAAGAAGAAGAAGAAGAAGAAAAACAATATC
>NC_068988.1:88226699-88230276 GCF_001194135.2 Octopus bimaculoides
ACGCAGAACAAATTGCTTTGCGGTATTTTCTTATAGTTCTGTGCGTTATGAGTTCAAATTCCGCAGAGGGCGAGTTTGTCTTTCGTCATTTCCGGGTCGCTAACATAGATGCCGGCTGAGCATTGGCATTGATGTTATCAACTTGGGCCCGGCCCGAAAAAACATTGCTGCTCTTGAGCCAAATTCTGAAAACAATCTTATTAAAGGTGGCGAGCGGGCAGAATCGTTAACGCGCTGGGCGAAATGCTTAACGATATTTCGTCTGTCATTACGTTCTGAGTTCAAATTCCGCCGAGGTCGACTTTGCCTTTCATCCTTTGCCTTCATCAATAAAGAAATAAGAATCGTTAGAATGCACAGCAGAATCGTTAGAACGCGGCATTTCCCCCGTCTAATTCCGTCTAATTCGACTTGACATTTCAATCTTTCGTGGTCGATAAAATTAGTACTAGCTGAGCTCTGGGTTCGATATAACCGACTTATTCTCTAGCCGAGCTTGCCGGCCTTATGCCAAAATTTGAAACCATTCTTGTTGAACTCAGCAAGCTGGCATAATCTTTAGCACTCCAGACAAAATGCTTAGCGGCATTTCGTCTATTTTTATGTTCTGAGTTCAAATTCCGCCGAAATCAGCTTGGTCTTTGATCCTTGCAGGGACGATGAAATAAGTACCAGTTGAGCGTTGGGGTCGATGTGGTCGTCTAGTCCCCTCTACCCACTGAAATGACTGGCCTTGTGCCAAATTCTGAAACCATTATTATTAATGGCAGCGAGCTGGCAGAATCGTTAGCATGTCGAAGAAAATGCTTTGCTGTAATTCTTCCGGCTCTTTCGTCTTTTCTCGATCGGTAAAATAAATGCCTGCTGAGAACTGGCTTCGATGAAGGCGACTTGTTCCCATCTCCAATTGCTAGCATTCTCTCAAAATCTAAAAACGTTATTGATATTTCTTCCGGCTTTACATTATAAGCTCAAATTCCGCTGAGGTCAGCTTTGCCTTTCATCCATCCGGATTCGATAAAATACGTACCAGCGGTGCACTGACGGCGATGTAACCGACTGGATCCTTTTCACCAAATTTCAGGCCGTGTGCCTAAAGGAGAAAAGATTATTATTATTGTTGCTGTTGTCACTGAGTAGCACGTTATTTTTATTTTATTATGTCATTGCTCTAGCTGTTCAAATATAATTTTCTTTAGTTTTCCAGTTTAAGGATTAGCTAAGGTGTATTTCGATTATTTATTTCGTCGTGACACTGATCGGGAGCAGAATGTGATGGATATTCGTATTTATATTGGCCGTAACAAGAAACTGAACTCATCGAAATATCGTGTAAAATTGCTGAATAATTTCCTTTCTACTCTAGGCCCGAGGCGTGAAACTTTGTGGGGAGAGGAATAATCGATTACATTGACCTCAGTACTCAACTGGTACTTTTTTTATCAACCCCGAAAGGATGAAAGTCAGTGTTGGCCTCGGCGGAATTTCAACTCAGAACGTAAAAGACGGACGAAATGCCGCTCAGCGTTTTGCCCGCAGTGCTAACGATCCTGCCAGCAATTGCTGAATTATATGAGAACTGCAAATGGTGCTTTATAATTGAAGGTATGGATTGTGTGAGAAAAGAAAGAAGACCGGTTGGGGAAACATTTCTATATTTTTACGAATTCGGACTTTTCCGTTCTGGCTAAAAATGAATAAATAAATACTGAAACAACTGTCAAATCATCACTACCATCAGCAGCATAATCGTCATCATCAACATCATCATCATCATCAACAACATCATCATCATCATCATCATCATCAGTAGTAGTAGTAACAGCAGCAGCAGCAATCGCAGCAGCAGTGCCTACGCGTTTGTCCTCACTAAAAGCTACCACTCCCCACCCATTTTCGTCATCATCGCCATTATCGTCGCCTCCTCCCTCAACTCCACCACCACTACTACAATAAACAAAGCTATAATTTGGTTCCCTTCTGTAATTAACGAGGCCCTGAGGTAAAAAGCTCAAGGTTTGTGCTTTACTATGCGATCTATTCGTTCAGTCAGAAATGAATGCCCATCTCCCCTCATTGAACTATTCAGTATAACTAAGTGAACACAAAATGCAGAGCTGTTAACATCTCTACCTTAACGCATGTTAAAAAGTACATGAACGATATCAAGGTTTCTATAAGACACATCAGCAAAGAGAAGTAATATGGTGATGGCTTTACGCCTGAATCTAGAGAAAACCGGAAAATTGCTACTGAGAAAACCGGAAAATAGATAAATATGCTACTCCGAAAAGAGCATTTATTACTACTGTCCTATGTAGAGCTATGAGTAACCAAGATTACATACAACAGTGTGTCGCCTGATGTAAGCGTTAGTTTTTGTTTCTTTTTATAAAAGGCAACATCCTATCAGAACTATTCGGTGCTCAGCACTATTCAGGAGATTTGCAAATGCTTCTCAACCCGATGACGTAATGAACATTCGTAACCCTTTGCCTGACCAAAGTATTTTCATGTGTTTCTCGTAAATGTTCACACTTGTTTTCAGATAATGTCGTACGTCCCAAGTTACTTGGTGGTTAAAAAAAAATGGGGATGTGTATCATATAATGCATGTACGCCAGTGAATTATGTCCTGGGTATCGTATGTGATATAGAGAGGACAGGCAAAGGGTTAGCATAATATCTTTGATAAGCGACGATTCAATAAGAAGTGAGATGAAAAGTAGATGTTATTGAGCTATGGGATGAGATGTAAACATTAATGTTGAAGCTGTTAATTACACTATTATTGTGGTTAGGGCGGTGAGCTAGTCAGAATCGTTAGCACGCCGGGTAAAATGCTTAACGGCATTTCGTCCGTATTTGCCTGCTGAGTTCAAACGCCGACGAGGCCGACGTTTCCGTTCATCCCTTCCGTGGTCGATAAAATAAATACCAGTTGAACACTGGGGTCGAGGTAATCGACTTATTCCCATGAAATTGCTGTCATTGTGCCAACATTTCAAATCGATACTGTAGTTGTTGGTTTTGTGGTTCGAACTGCATGCATTTGTTTCCTAGTTCTCTATTTTTATTAATTCCCTGTTCAATGCTGAGTTGTGTCCGAAGGTATCGCTGCTTCCTATGGGGTGGTTATTTCTGTCGTGTAAATGGAGAGATATATGTTTTCATATAGGATACGTTATTCTGGATGCAGTTAGGCATTCATGTACTGTAATTTCTTCGTTGCAGTTCATGTTGTCGTTGAATTCTGAAAATTATGATTCGGTTTCTTGTAGGTATGGATAGTGAGTGAGAAAAGAAAGAACATTGGTAGGTAAGGAAATGTTAAGGAAATTTCTCTCTGTTTTTACGAATTCGGACTTTTCTTCTCTGGTTAAAAATGAATAAATAAATACTGAACCAACTGCCAGACTACCACCACCACCACCACCACCACCATGATAACTGAGTTAGGTGAGAAAAGATCGGGGTGATTGTTTGTTAAGACTTGGTAGCCAAGTGTGTGGGGCACAGTGGATTTTCATTGATGAGTTCATGAACCTTGGTTCTTTTCCCTAAAACTATATATATA
>NC_068988.1:88231268-88233235 GCF_001194135.2 Octopus bimaculoides
ATATATATATATATATATATATATATATATGCATTACGTATATATATATATATATATATATATGTACAAATACACACATGCATACACACACACACTGATATATATATATATATATATATATATTGTGCTACATGTTGATGCTTTTATTTTAAAAGCTTGCATTTCTAGAGAAGTCTGGTTACCTATTAATTTACAAATGTCATTTGTGACATCTATTTATCGAAAGTCAGGTTTTTATGTATGCTATAAAACCACACCCATTGTGAAAGGGTTTGTCTAGTCTGGTTTGTGTATAATTTCAAATGGTGGGTATTCTGTGCTTTTGTTATAAAAATAATTTCTGAATTATTTCGATATGTCATGTGTGATGATAAAATCTTTTAGTTCTGTAAAAATGTTTTAATGCCGTTATGTTGTATTCCAGAATATTTAGATATTATTTTTTTTACATCATGCTAACAAAGTTTATTTTTTGTGTGTGAAGTGTTTATTGTTAAATGTTCTCTGTGTAAAACTGTGATGTTTGGAAGTGATATAACAACATTACTTTCCATTTATATTGTTCTTGTTATTTTAGCTGTCATTCTACTTATTTTTTTACTGTAAAGCCATTTATTTTTCTGAAATATATGTAAATATTTTTCCTTGGTGGTGATGTGGAGATGTGTTATAGATTTTATAGATTTTGTAAGACAGCTTTACAGCTGTTTCAGAGCTCGTTTCCTACCAAGTATCTTCTCTAATGGTATTCACATGTACCGTGAAAAATATTTCCGAATATCGAGGATACATCCCTTGACTACCCCTCTAAATGTGACCTTCTAGTGTTTCTTTTACTATTCAGTATTAGTTTATCCAGCACGTTTTGTGTCATGAGATACGTTGGCCAGGATGCGTCTCAGCACTTCGTGCCAAAATGTTCCAACCATGACCAGCTAGAATACATTGTCCGATGCCCCCCTAATAATTTTTGAGTGGTAGGGTATGATTTAAGGAAAGTTGAGTTCTATTTCTAACAGCTCAAGTGATTACTTAAAAACCTCTTTAGTTAGATTGCCTCGTATTACTCTTCTGATACTCTGTTTAAGGCTCCTTTGAAGTACTCTATCCGGTCATTTAATCTTAGATCACTATTGACCAAAGGCCTTGACTATTCTATCTCTATTGTATAATCAATACTATGCTATCCAACAATGATGTAAAATATAAGGCGATGTCACGGTTGGGACGCCTTTTATCATATGTCTGCTAGATCAAAGATAATATGACAAGAAGAAGAAACAGAAAAAACCCCAAAACAACGACAACAACAATAGCAACTACAACAACAATAGCAACTACAACAACAGAGGATAGACAATGATTCCGCAGTTATTGAATTGGCCAATTACTGGCCAATTGTAGCTCTGCATACGATCAGGGAAACAGACTCTATTAAATATTAAACATAATATAAAATAACATAATATAATATAATATAATATAATATAATATAATATAATATATGTTATAATACAATATAATACACAGACGTTAAAAATAGATATTCGTGCGCTTGTGTGTGTGTATATATATAGAGAGATAGAGATGGAGATAGATAGATAGATAGATAGATAGATAGATAGATAGATAGATAGATAGATAGATAGGTATATGCATAGTAAATAATCACCATAATTTATTTTTAAATATTTATTTCTGGAAGCAAAATAATGTGATTTGCTACATTAAAATACTTTATCTAATGTTGTGTAGACATGTTTAGTGCAGTTTAATCCATTTGATTAGTTATTTAATCTCTTTGGGCATCGCTCTAATGAGTAGATAAAACGGTATAATGTGTGTGTGTGTGTGTGGGGGGTCTATTTACTTTTGAACTCTGAGTGTGTACTTATGCATCTATCTATCTATCTATCTATCTATCTATCTATCTATCTATCTCTCTCTCTCTCTCTCTCTCTCTCTCT
>NC_068988.1:88233319-88234693 GCF_001194135.2 Octopus bimaculoides
TATATATATATATATATATATATATATCTGTACATACATACATACATACATAACTGGCACTCCATTGGTTACGACGGCGAACCTTCTAGCTGATCTGATCAACGGAACAGCCTGTTCCTGAAATTAACTTTTAAGTGGCTGAGCACTCCACAGACGCGCGTACCCTTAACATCGTACTCGGAGAGATTCAGCGTGATACAGAATGTGACCAGGCTGGCCCTTTGAATTACGGGTACAACTCATTTTTACCAGCTGAGGAGACTGGAGCACTGTGAAATAAAGTGCCTTGCTCAAGGGCACAACGCACCACCGGGAATCGAACTTAGAATCTTATGATCACGAACCGAATACACTAACCACTAAGCCACGCACCTTCACCCATACATACATACATACACACACACACGCATACATACATACATACATACATACACACACACGCATACATACATACACACACACGCATACATACATACATACATACATACATACATACATACATACATACATATATGTGTGTGTGAGAGGTCAAATCGTGTTGGACTGGCCAAGGAGTATACAACAACGACACTATCAACAACAACAGTAAAGTACACCAACTTGACTCATATCAAAGCAACGATGATATTTGTATGTGCATGTGCACATTCATTATGCTAGAAACACCAGCCATATCACGATCAAATCATACCCAATTAATTAATTGGGTAGGAATCAGATGTATTTCTTCGTGTGACGGATCTCACATGTTGTTCATCAATGACAATTCAATTGTTCAAGCCTCTGAATTACTTTCTTCTTAAACCAACGAATAAGTGACTGAGTATCTCTCAGATACACAAAACCCTTAAAGTAGCTCTCAGGTACGTCGTCGAGCTGGCAGAATCGTTAGCACGCAGGGCAAAATGTTTAGTACCATTTCGACCGTACTTACGTTCTCAGTTCAAATTTCGCTAGAGTCAACTTTGCCTTTCAACGTTTAGAGACCAATAAAATAAGTATCAATTGAAAACTGGGGTCGATGTAATTACTTAACCCGTCCCACGAGGTTGCTAAACTTGTGCTAAAATTTGAAACCGTTATTATTATTATTATTATTATTATTATTATTATTATTATTATTATTATTATTATTCAGTAGTTTTATTTTTATAGCGTGCTTTCACTTCACTACCGAGCGCAGCTCTGTGTGCCTTGGGTATGTGCTGTGGTTTGCTGTGATGCTCTTATGGTTACTGTATTGAAAGTGGATGTGTGCAGTGCCCAGTAGTGCAATTTTCTGTATGTTATATATATTTGTAAGTCCTGGTGTTTTTGTTATGTATTTGTCTGAATATTTTTTTATCATACCTAAGGCACCTACTATGATAGGAA
>NC_068988.1:88234839-88239604 GCF_001194135.2 Octopus bimaculoides
ATATCTGGTCTATTTGCCTTAATTTCTCTATCTGTGTGTATTGGCATATCGCAGAGTATGGTTGCTTTCTCGTTTTCTGTGACCTTTTCTGGCGTGTGTTTATACCATCTTTTTTCTGTTGTTATTCCATAGTGTTGGCATAGCTTCCAGTGTATATAGGTCCCAGCTCTGTCGTGTCTGTGAATATATTCCTTCTTAGCCAGGACTGGGCAGCCAGAGATAATATGATTTATTGTTTCTTGTCCATCTCCACATATTCTACAGTTACTTGTTATGTTTCTTTTCATTATATGTTTTTGGTAATTTCTGGTGGGGAGGCTTTGGTCTTGTGCAGGAATTAAAAATCCTTCAGTCTCTGCTTTGAGTCCTGAGCTTCTCAACCATTGCTGGGATTTTTCTCTCTATTTCTTTTGCATTTAGTTTAGCCCAGTATTTGCCACGAAGGCGCTTTTCTTGCCATCATTTTATCATGGTCCGTTGTTGTTCTAGTTTTAGTTTGGATTTCATTTGTTTTATAGCTTTTGTGGTTTCTTTTTTTCTTCTTCCTCTTCTTCATATTTATTAGGTAGTATGATTTCTTGTTTGTATTTGTCAGCTTCCTTAAATATTGAGTTAAACTAAACAGAAAAGAAATAGACAAAGCGAAATCCCAGCAATGGTTGAGGCGTAACGTGGTACTAAAACTACAATTCGGTCTTTGAGGGGTCGGAACGGACGCAGCCTACACGAATCGAAGCAGGCTTGTGCAGAGTTTCAGCGGCACTTTGCTGAACTGTACGGGGTGCGCGGTGGCCCGGTGGCAGAGGTAAACTTCACTTCCTACCTTGATGGTATGCCGTGGCTTTCGGCCCAGGATGTGGAGTTCTGCGAAATGCCGATAACGGCTGAAGATATCCGTATGGCATTGGCTAGTTGCACGCGGGAGAGGTCTCCAGGACTGGATGGTCTTCGAGCTTTATATACATATGCCAGACTTGTTTGATGAGCTTTTCGGAGACGTCTATCGCAACTGGCAGCAGAATGAGAGAATATCCGGGCCAAGGTGTGGTGACACTACTGAGAAAGGATCCCAAGAAGGGGACCATTGTTGATAACTTTAGGCCTCTAATTCTGCTAAATACAAAATACAAACTTTTGGCCAAGGTGTTATCAAAGAGGTTGGCGCTTGCCTGTCACAGACTAGTGGGTGATGCGCAGACTTGCGCTATCCCTAGCAGAACTATACGCAACTTCCACCTCACGCGATACGTGATAGACAGCGTTGTGGAGAGCTTCACAGAAGGACCTCTTAAGTTGCTCGGAGTCTGGATCTCCAAGTGGACAAGAACTAGAGTGAGGTAACATCAGGGTGGCCAGTCTCACTCAGAAATGGGCCGAGAGGAAGCTGTCCTTGAAAGGTCAGGTAGAAGTGGGGATTGCGTACATCACATCCGTCATATACTACCGTTTGACTGTCGTCCCTTGCCCCGCTTTGTGACTGAACGGGTTGGTGTGTTTGCTCTTCTGCTTCCTGTGGAGGGGACAGGTACTGCTTGTCAGACGGTCCATTTGCTGTCAGGACACGTTGGATGGAGGACTGGGCAAGCCGTAGCTGAGGATGCACAGACATGCACTGAGGCTGCGACATCTCCAGCAATACCTTAAGGGTGAGCAGGTGCGGTCGCCGTTCGTTGAGCGAGATTTTCCATAGCTCGTCTCCTTGATGGAGCTACAGTCCTGGATCTGGTGTAGACCGAGGCAGGGCGCTTGGCACCTAGGGTGTCTCCAATCACTCGCAGCCCTCGGATTAATGGAGGGGATTAGACTAAGTTTGTTGAAAAGTTGGTGAATGTGGCAAGAATGGCCCGCGTGAACGAGCCAACTCTAAGTGTGCGCCTGTAGGTCAGATGGAAAGGAGAGGAGAGGGTGCCTTCCCGACGAGCCGTTGATGTTAAGGAGTCCGCGTATGTTAGCTCTCTTTGGTCACCTTATGGTGGAACTCCCACCAATTGGGGAAGCATGTTGTTGATTCAATCTCTTTGTTAATCGTTGTGTCTGTTTGTTGCTTACGCGTTTAACCTCACTATCCCTTGACTGTGTACCGTCCTCTATGTTTTGTGTTCGGCCCGGGTGGCCAGTAAAGAAAGTATTATTATCGTCATTGTTATTATTATTATTATTATTATTATTATTATTATTATTATTATTATTATTATTATTATTATAGACCTCGCACAGTATACAATATCGTGAGGTTGTTGATTGAAGATATTGTGTCTACCGGGGGTTTGTACTGTTTGTCAAGTCTCAACAAGAACTTCAGACAGCAATATGCATGCAGTTCCAAGTAATGCCGACTTTTGTATTACACTTAGACTGTGTACCCTTGCTGAGTCATCTTCTTCTTCTTCTTCTTCTTCTTCTTCTTCTTCTTCTTCTTCTTCTTCTTATCATTATTATTATTATTATTATTATTATTATTATTATTATTAAAAGAGAAGAAGAGCGCGACTGTTATTTGTAATAAATTGTGATTGACCCTGTTTGTTAAAATGAAAATGAAACGAATGAACAATATTTCGACACTCTGCGTGTCTTTTACAAGTTCAAAATATAAATTGAATCTAATTTCATTTCATATTTTGAACTCATAAAAGACACGTGGAGTGTCGAAATATTGTTCATTCGTTTCATTTTCATTTTAGTAAACAGAGTCTATCTCTGTTCATTCTCAACAATAGTCGCGCTCTTCTTGTTTCTTTACCTTCGTGAAGGGTAACTTCGATGTTGAAATATTATTATTATTATTATTATTATTATTATTATTATTATTATTATTATTATTATTATCATTATTATAATTATTCTTATTTTATGTTTGACTTTTGTTTTGCATTCGTACAAGTTGGATCCAAGTCTCACCCAGAGACCTCAAGAGACAAGTTAGAAGTTCATGTAGGTGGTATGCCTAGGGTACCATATATTTGGATTTGTACAGTTTTGTTCTCGTGAATGTTTAAGAAACCTATTATTATTATTATTATTATTATTATTATTATTATTATTATTATTATTATTATTATTATTATTATTATTATTATTATTATTGTTGTTATTATTATTGAGTGAGAGAGTAGCGCATGTCATTGAAATGACACTACGGTAAACTATACGAAGCCCAATATACCCATCATGACTACCCGTCTGATAAGGGTACACCAGGTACATGCACCACAACCATATGTGCTCGATATGGGGATCTCATATCAAGACTATCCCGCTCAAAAAATCCTAGAATAAGGGTTGTTTAAAGATATTGATCGAAACAAGAATGTTTCTAGAAGTGGATTATTCAAACCCCAAAGAATTCCTCTATGATGCTCTCATGCGACTTCTGATCGTAAACAGCGATGCGGATATAGTCAACCACCAAGGGACTTATTCAACTGGTTAAAATCGATCAACTGACTAGCAAATCTGTGGTATTGAGTACAATATTTGCTGTAGCCCATCTTTTATATCAAGACAAAACTTGTACCTGATAACATTTCCAATGAGCTGGGTCGGATATTCTGGAATGCTGGATCTGAAGATGGCACCTGATGATTGACCAATGGGTCGCAGCCTTAGTAAATAGCTCTAGCTTTTAGACAAATAACCCGCATGTCATCGCAGCTAAGGATATTATATTTGCCTGAAGGAAAAAAAACCCCAGAAAACATGATGCTTCTGTGCTGCTGTTGATGATGATGATGATGATGATGATGATGATGATGATGATGATGATGACCCTGATGATGATGATGATGATGATGATGATGATGATGATGATGATGATGATGATGATGACGACCCTGATGATGATGATGATGATGATGATGATGATGATGATGACGACGACGACAACGACGAAGTAAATAATGTCGCTGAAAAAGATGATGGTGGTGGTTGTGGTGACGGTAGGAGGGTGAATACTGAAGGAGAAAACTTATGGTGCTCCTGATGATTAAAAATGTTAATAATGAAGGTATTGGTGGGGATGATGATGACGATGATGATGATGATGATGATGATGATGATGATGATGATGATAGTGTTCTTGATGATTGTGGAGTTGATGGTGGTAATGTTGCAGGTGTTGGTGCTGGTGGAGTTGAGGATGATAATGTTGGGGGTGGTGGTACTGTTGTTGTTGTTGGTGGTGGTGGTGGCACTGGTGTTGTTGGTGACTAACTGATAATCCAGCATTTGCAGCTCGACTTCTGTTGTTCAAGGAATGTCATGGAAAGAGACAAGGGAGAGAATGAAAGAGAGAGAGAAAGAGAGAGAAAGAGAGAAAAAGAGAAGGGAGGGGTGGAGGGAGAGGGGGAGAGGGGGAGAGAAAGGGAGAGAGAGAGAAGGAGAAAATGATAGAGAAGGAAAGATAACATGGTGGGAGAATGAGAGAGAGAGAGAAATCAGATACCAAAGCAATTTACCTGTGGAATTGAGATGGGCGTGTGAGTGTGCGAGTGTGTGTGCGCGTGCGTATGACTGTATGAATGTGTGTGTGTACGCGAGTGTGCGTGTGTGCATGTGTAATTATATGTTGGTTGATTCCTATACATTATAATATAGTATGTATATTTGTATATATATGTAGGCATGTATACCCTTATATGTATATATATATATATATATATATATATATACAAATACATAATCATTCATATACATATATACATACATATACATATATATACATACATATGTATATATATATCATATATATATATATATATATATA
>NC_068988.1:88241419-88242479 GCF_001194135.2 Octopus bimaculoides
ATATATATATATATATATATATATATATACATATACGTGTACACTTTGCATACATTTGAATGTGTGTGTATGTGTTATGAGTGTATGCATATTTGTACGTGTGTAAGCGTTTGTGCGTATGTGTCTATATGTGTGTGTATGTATGCGTATTACTGCATTTAAAATATTTTCCCCATTTTCGTTTTATGTTTGTAAAGCTAGACATTTGCATAATTCCCTAATACATCACACACATACACATACCCATATACAACAACACATGCAGAATATCACACCTGCATCTCATCAAACCTTTTTGAAATGCTAACACTGTAATCGCCTAGGATCGATCCAATCACCAACCAATAAACAAACAAACAAACACAAAAATAAATAAAAAACTGACATTGTTGTATAACCCAACCTTCTTTGATGACACTAACTGATCTTATTCTTGCCTCCCTCATCAACAGTGAGGAATGGATTTGATAGAGAATCCTATTGCAACATGTTAAATGTCTATACTACAACGAAGTGTTAGAACCGTTACGTCACAGTGCCCTAAAAAATGTTATTACTGTCTCACACTATGCAATCATTTCGGACATATCAAAAAAGATTCGGAAGAATACATACATAGAAACACAGATGCATGCATACTTACATATATACATATATTCATATATATATGTGTGTGTGTATGTGAATTTGTATATATATATATATATATTCTTGGCCAGCCGTTGTCTATGCAATATGGATATTCCTCCCTGTGCCTGTGAAATCTTGTATCCCTGCCGTAAGGTTGTATTTCCACACACGCCAGCTTAATTTAAATGGTCCTTAGTCGAAAGACACCTGTTGTTATATCCTGTGATTATCTTTATTGTATTTGGGTAACATTGTCTGTTTTTTTCCGTCCTTGTTTTTGTATACATTCGCTGCTTTCTTCCAAGGAATCTAAGTTTAGCTTAGTTTTTCTTTGGGGCTGGCCAGATTGGAGCAATCTCAAGTATAATCAGCCGAAATTGCGAAGATAATCTGGTACTCGACTGAGGAAAGAAAACTCCGAATGACCTGT
>NC_068988.1:88244688-88249723 GCF_001194135.2 Octopus bimaculoides
TTGGAAAAAGGAAAGGAAAAAAAAAAAAAAATTAAAAAAATAAAAATAAAAATAAAAAGCCGCTAGAATAAGTATCAAATTTAAAAATAAGTACTGAGATCATTTCGTTCAACTTTAACCCTTTGAGGTGGTGCTCCACCGTGGCCGTTGTTCAATGTCCGAGACAAGCAAAATATAAGAGGTAGAAGATTTCGGCAAATTAATCTGTTAAGTAGCTAAACTGCTAATTCCCCGATTAATACTTAATGATTAATTTAATGATATTAACTAATATTGACTACTCACTTAATATATTCATTAACTAATCTGTTTCCGAACTGATATGTGAACTAATATTTCAATAAAATAATCCGGTAATTTGATAATCTCTTCACGCACTAATCCGTTAATTCCTGTTTAGAAGTTAATCCGTTAAAAGAACAAATCTGTTAAGTGATATCTTAATTGAAGTATCTGTTAATTAACTAATCTTTTAATCTAACTAATCTGATCGCCGATGACTGGAATTTATTAATATTTTTCGTTAATTAAGCTGCTAATCAGGTAATTAATTGACGAAGTAATAACAGACATAGGCGTAGGAGTGGCTGTGTGGTAAGTAGCTTGCTTACCAACCACATGGTCCCGGGTTCAGTCCCACTGCGTGGCACCTTGGGCAAGTGTCTTCTACTATAGCCTCGGGCCGACCAAAGCCTTGTGAGTGGATTTGGTAGACGGAAACTGAAAGAAGCCCGTCGTATATATGTATATATATATGTATATGTGTATGTGTTTGTGTGTCTGTCTTTGTCCCTCCAACATCGCTTGACAACCGATGCTGGTGTGTTTATGTCCCCGTAACTTAGCGGTTCGGTAAAAGAGACCGATAGAATAGGTACTAGGCTTCTAAAGAATAAGTTCTGGGGTCGATTTGCTCGACTAAATGTGGTGCTCCAGCATGGCCACTGTCAAAAGACTGAAACAAGTAAAAGAGTAAAAGAGTAAAGACAAATCCACGTATGCAACATCATCAGCACCATCATCATCATCGTCATCGTCATCATCATCATCATCATCATCATCATCATCGTTATCATCATCATCATCATCATCATCATCATCATCATCATCATCATCATCATCGTCATCATCGTCATCGTCATCGTCATCATCATCATCATCATCATCATCATCGTCATCATCATCGACGGCGACGACGACACCAGCAACAACTATAAAGGCTCCTCTGCATGGTCATCCAACCCGCGCTCGATCACTTTATCAGTAGGACTATGTCTCTAACATAGTGTGCGATTACCTAGAACACCCCAGACCACTACTACAACACTATCCTAACAACAGTCTCTCTAACACTCGGTTCAGACACATTTGAAACACACAAGAATTCCATTACTTTACGATCCTATAGACCTTAACTCTTCTAGCAAGTCCTGACTCATCCACAACACCCCCACAACACTACTACAGTTGCCATCTTCACATCACTCTAGCAACTTATGTTCGCTCTTCTTAACTGTCATGTGACAGCTAGTGATTTTGTTTATTTTGATATGATGTCGGTTAGCGACATTGTCTTTTTTTCTACACGCGAAATATACAGCACCACGCAGTAAAAAATATATCGAGAGAGGTAAAGAATGAAAGTAATGAACGAATTTTCTTCGTCGTTGAACGGGTTAATACAACTCACATTACGGTTAGACACACAAGAAACTTATTTTCCCCTCACTGCACTCACTTTCAATTCTTTAGAGTGGAAATAACTTTTTTATCGTATAAAAATGACTCGTAACTCATTTTTACAAAAAAGTGAAAAAATAATAATAAATAAACGATGATCTCTTGACAGTTTTTTTTCTGGCACTTTGTGCTACATTTTGCTGTGAGTTGACAGATATTTGGAAAAATCTCAATGCTGGATTTATATTTTTTTTTATCTCTTGCATTACGCTCCAGCATGCCATATCTCTCTCCCACAAAAAATCCAATATTCACTCTTTTAATTTTCACCTGCACTGATTTTTGTCTGGCCATTACGTATGTTCAATCATCTTCTTGGGAAGTAAACTTGAATAAACGTAATACAGGTCACTATATTTTTACCTGCAATATTAAATTCTTAAATTCTTCTTATTTCTTTGCATACATTTGGATTAATTCCCTACTCAGACCATTTTAAGAATACAATTATAGCCAATATTCCATATTTAATAAATGTTACTTTCAAATTTTAGCTCAAAGCCAGCAATTACGAGGGAGGGATAGGTCGATTACATCGACTCTAGTAATCAACTGGTACTTATTTTATCGATCCCGAAAATATGAAAGGCAAAGTCGACCTTGGCGGAATTTGAACTCAGAACGAAAAGGCTGACGAAATGCCCATAAGCATTTTGCCCAGCGTGCTAACGGTTCTGCCAGCTCACTGCCTTCGTGATGTAATAATTTTAAATATCATGATGAAATAAATTTTACGACACTGTTTCGTCTACAGTGTGTTGACACATCCAGAACAGCTAAGAACACCATCCTAAATCGCTCCTAAGCAATCCAGAAACATCAACCATCCCGAGACATTACTTTAACACTATCCTAGTGACAGTATATCTCCTTCTCAATCCAGACACATGAAAAGCACCCCAAACACTACTACAACACCACTCTTACAACACTATCTCTCCCACAGTCTTCAGGTATTTATAACATCCCATAACACTACTGCAACGCCATCTTAATAACACTACTTCTAGACAGTCACGACATATTTAAAACACCTTTATAACTCTACTACAACATTATCTCTCCCACAGAGTCTTGACGTATCTACAATACCCCCAAAACACCACTACAGCATTATACTAACAACGCTATCTCTGCAATACAGTTCAGAGACATTTGCAAAACCCTCAAAACATTATTACAACAATCTTAACAACGCAATCACTCCCATACAGTCAAGATATATTTACAACACTACAACACCCCCAGAATACTACTACGTCATCATCTTAACATCATTATGTGCACATATATACTCAACAATACTAACAGCTTCAAAGGATTATATTAATCTCAGATATTGTGCTGAGGTACATACTAACAAAAACGTGTGCAGACAAACAACAGCACCTGTAGCACTTCAAATAAGTTAAGTTTGCTGTGGTTACCTCCAGAATATACCGACATACTGTAAGCAGTGAGTCGGTAGAATCGTAAGAGTGTTGGTTACAATGTTTTTACTTTTCGTTCCGGGTATCTACACTCTGAGTTCAAATCTTACTGAGGTCAACCTTTGCCTGCATCCTTTCGTAGTCGATTTATAAAATATCAGTTTTATGCTGAATCAAAATCTCTCCTGTCCCTTTCCCTCCATCCCTCTCTCTGTGTCAGTCTCTTTCTGGAAAATATCGGCTGTCAAGAGCCTGAAAGGTGTGGGGTTCGCCAAGTTTATAATGTCCAAGAGAGGCTATTTGTCACTGTACGACTCCATTGGTAGTTAGGTTCCTCCTTCCATACTGGCATGCGATCATCCAATGACGGAGCTTCTTACCCTCTTAGAAATGGGTAAAAGTCTCCTTTAAATCCTAACATACAATCTTGAAAAAGGAAGAATATACTGGATAACGTATTCCTAGATATACTTTGCTTACGAGTGAAAGAAGTGCACAAGGACATGGACATGGGTAGAATAGTTTTGATTATAGACATTCTTGATAAAAGTCGGCTTTGGGCTAAACAACAACATTAATAACTAGGTCAAAACGAGCCAACGACGGATTCTCTAAATTAATTCTCAACTTGCTAAAAATAGATGCCAAATTCTGTTGCTATCAAAGAAGAGCAGACATGAAGTAGTCAGAGACGAAATAACGTATTTTTCGACATGGCAGACATTGCATCGTAGAAGACGCCTCTGCTTTTGGAAAATCATTTCAGGGAATTTGTTTTGTTATATTTACCAAAGCATCACCCATAGAATCGGGCGGTGCAAAGCAGCGGAGAGCCCAGGCCTGTCGTTGAGTGAAATCATCCAACAATAGTTACAAACCTGGTGGTTTGATATCAAGTATTATTGTACACAGTACTATGTTCTTCAATTTAGACCGCGGCTGAAAATGGCTTGTGGTACTAGTGAAGGTATGGTAGTGAATATATAACGTCCAAGACATTGAGGTCTAAAATGTGAATGAATAAATAAAAACAAAATATCGCGATCGTTGTGAAAAGAATCCAACTTTTAACCACATCTCAATAGATGGTGCTGCCGAGTCACTAACATTAGTAAACGAACAGCAAAATATCAGGAGCAATGTAGCTGCAGTAGAGTTAATGTATTTTCTTTTATATTTCGAGTAATCGTAATTATAAATATATATCAACAATATTAGTTGAATTAGTGAAATTATGCTCTGGAGGTAACTTAAAACTATCAATAGTGGGGGCGTAGTATCAAGGTTTTGAGGAGTGTGGAATCATCTTTTAGCTACTGTTGTTCTCGTGTCTCCTCTGACACGGATAGTAGCACCTGTCAGGGGCTCAGCTGTGGGTTAACTAGCAAGTCGGTCGGGCAGATAGAGTTCGTTAGGTCAGAGTAGTGATGGCACGTCTAGGAGGAAGAAAACTCTGGTTCCAAACCTCACTGCTTTGCAGCTATACCCAGTCATAGAAAAAGCTTCGGGAATAAACCCCGGGGGGGGGGAACAGGAGTCGGAGCTCATGAGTCAGTTAGACGGTGTTTTCAATTTCGTTCCGGCAACTCCTGCGACAACGCTGATGCGAAATTGTAACAGCCATCTTTTGGATCCATCAGTGACTTGGAGAGGGAGACTCGTTGTATGGGCAACAAGCTGTCTTCCGTAACATACTGCATAGGCTTAAATCCTTTAAAACACCCTATATTGAAAAGATAGAACCGGATAACACACCGAAGAGTACACTCCAGCCTCGCCTACCTCGCCTCATCTACCTCGCCTCGCCTACCTCGCCTCGCCTACCTCGCCTCGCCTACCTCGCCTCGCCTACCTCGCCTCGCCTA
>NC_068988.1:88250337-88252030 GCF_001194135.2 Octopus bimaculoides
CGCCTACCTCGCCTCGCCTACCTCGCCTCGCCTACCTCGCCTCGCCTACCTCGCCTCGCCTACCTCGCCTCGCCTACAACAAAACTGCAACAGAACCGCTCACAAGTGTTGCTTGTGTGGCAGAAACTACCATTCGCTCGTTGGAATGTCCAGCCACAGACAACACTATTCAAACAGGGCGGACAACTAGGACCTTCATCCATGGTCATTATGGTTGGTCGGAGCTAGTATAGAATAAAAAAAAAATATTTGCAATTGCTAAGTAAATGAAATGACACTCTTTTTAAGGAGTTGAGAAACCTACAGCAGTGATTTCTCAATTAGCACTGTGGAAGAGGCAGGCTAATTTTCGAGGAATTATTGTTTTTACAAAAGAAAAATGAATGTGCGTCTTCCATGCAGCAAAATACGATGTGGAAAAAGAGAGAGAGAGAAGCGAGGGAGGGGAGAGAGGGAAAGAGAGAGTTGAAAGAGAGGGAGGGAAGAGAGAAAGAGAGGGAGAGAGAAGAATGGTGACAGCTAGAGTGGCTCGATCAGAGGTCAGATTGACCATGGATGACCTGGGACTAAATAGCAACAAACAGAAGAAGCAACAACACAAAGTAAAATAACATCACCGATACCATCACAACCACCACCACAACCACCACCACAACCACCAAGAGCAACCGCACCACCACCACCACCACCACTTCCACCTAAACAACAACAACAACTTCACAGCCATACCACCATTACCACTTCTATCCTGACGTCCACTAACACTTCCACTCCCCTAACTACTACACCTCCCACTACTACCACGACTACAACATCACAACCATAACCACAACCATCAATACCAATCACTACTACTACTACTACTACTACTACCACCACCACCACTATCACCACCACTACCACCACCAATACTACTACTACTACTACCACCACCATCACCACCACCACCACCGCCACCACCACCACCAATACTGCTGCTGCTGCTGCTACTACTACTACTACTACTACTACTACTACTACTACTACTACTACTACTACTCCCAACAACAACAAAAACGATAACAACACTACTGTCTCCAGAGTGAAACAGTCTGTAATCTGTAATTAAGATTTAACTGAAACATAATTAATAATGAATAATGTAAGGCGAATATTCAATTACTTCTCTTCTACTCTTTTATTCCACCCCTAATTTACCCTCTAATCTACCTCCCTCTTTTTTTTTTATCCTGTCATCTTCTCTTCCCCTGTATCTCTGTTCACCTCCTTTTCGCTTTGTTCTCCTCTCACCTCTACTCTCCTCATTCTATGTCCTTTTGTAGAATTTCCAAAAGAGCACAACTTTCTCTTCTTCGCTCTCCCGATCTCTTTCTATTTATTTCCGTTATCTCCCTTCTCCTATGTATTTGGCCGAATGGATAAAACACTGTAAACTCTAGCTCTAAAGATCGTGTGTTCAAATTAATGTCTGCCACGACAACGCAACATTTAACTTTCTATATATATATATATTGTCAGTTCACCCTGCCGTCGGTAAAGATTTTGGATTACGAATCCATCTAGAGCAGTCATTTGTGATAAACTGGCGTCATACTAAAAGAGATTTATGTATCACCTGTTATATGGTGTTTCTGGACAGAACATTATATTACACATTTTCTCTCTTCAGCAATCTGTTGCAGTAATATATATA
>NC_068988.1:88252101-88252788 GCF_001194135.2 Octopus bimaculoides
ATATATATATATATATATATATAATATATATATATATATATCCCTAAATCAACCTAGTAATGCCACCGTTGACAGAATGTTGTCCTAATCAGAGAGCAATTGGTCTTTCTTCCTCTACATTCTCCATGGTGGGTTTCTCCAAGGGGAACATTTTAAACTAACTGCATAAATTCACATTGCTATGAATCTAACAACCAACACAAGTATACATACATACATATATACATACATACATACATAGTCCGTACATACGTACTAACATACATATATACATATATTAACAAACATACATATACATATATATAGTGTATATATACATACAAACACACACACACACACACACACATACATAGAGATGTATGTGAAATTACGATAAATGTAAACAAACAATGCTTGCTTTTAGAAGCGTTGAGATGTATTGTAAGATACAGATAAGGAAATAATTTATTCTCATACACAGAAATGCTGATAGCACAACAGGGATAGGATAAAATATCCATTGTACGGAAACTGTTTGAGGACAGTCCTCAAAGTAACAACAAAAGTTTGATATGTAAAATTGTAACCAATGGAAAAAAATACATGGGCGCCAAAGCGTTACATCTTCAGATACAGGTGCATTCCGTACACACACACACACACACACACACACACACACACACACACACACACACACACACACACACA
>NC_068988.1:88253143-88258851 GCF_001194135.2 Octopus bimaculoides
CTTATTTCCATCGACCCCGAAAGGATGAACGGCAAAATCGACCTCGGTGGAATTTGAACTCAGAACGTGCAGACAGACGAAATACTGGTAAGCATTTCTGTCAGCTCGTTGCCTTAATAATAATAATAATAATAATAATAATAATAATAATAATAATAATAATAATAATAACAATGATGATAATAATAATAATAATAATAATAATAATAATAATAATAATAATAATAATAATAATAATAATAATAGGAAAATGATGGCTCGTAATAATGCCGGAAGGAAAGCAGTCTCACTAAAGTCATCTTTCCAAACGAGAGAAAATTGGTTTGTCACAAATGTTGAAGAAAATCTAAAATCAATGATAAGCGTACGGGAATTCAGTTGAAAGAAATCTTGCAATACAATGTAACATTCTGTAACATTCTTAGTGAAGCAAAAGTTTGTAGCGTATTTGAGATTGGTAAAGCATACAGTGATGGGTGGGAAAATTGGATTAACTGAAAAGGCGTTTATAACAGTTACAGCATTATTTATGCATTCGAAAGTTTTTGAAACAATATTATTCAACCATTAAAAGTACATATTTTAAGGTATTTCAGATAAAGAAAGAAGGGAGGTGGGTGAAAGAAATAAAATTTTCTAGGGCAAATAAAGTAAAATTTCTCATAATATGCTACTTGAAATGCGAATGAATACACCAATGTATGTATGTATGTATGTATGTATGTATGTATGTATGTATGTATGTATGTACGTGCGTCCGTACGTACGTGTGTGTACATGTGTGTGTGTGTTTGAGTGCGTGTGTGTGTGTGTGCGTGCGTGTGCATAAAAAAAGGTAGTGTATTTATTGCGGGATGCTGATGAGGTGGAGTGCCGTGTTACCCAATATATCTACAACCGTTATGTAATTATTGCGGCTCTTTGTTGAAATCCGTGTATGTTCTACGAAGCATTGAATGCAATACGTGTTTGAGGCTGTTCTACAGAGAAATTAATTAAACTTTCCCTGTTTATATATCTACTGCATAAATTACATATATTATATCGTCCCTTAATACTGTGTGGACTGAGAACCCCTTTGACAGGTTCATAATACTAAATAAAGTGATAAAAACTTACGGTATGCTAATTAGCAACGTCAGTTACCTGTAACTACTGGATTTGTTGACTATATAAATAGACTGGCTGCTTATTCCTCTAAGAGTGATCAAACCTATGACAGTTCAATAAGGTTCGAAAATCGATTAAGGCTGTTCAACATTTTTACCTGTCTACAGAGAATTAGTTAAATCTGCTCAGTTTATATAATATTTATATATATATATTATTTAAACTAGTTTGATTCGGCCCCATGCAACTTAAAGAAACGTAGCTTATCAGTCGCAGTTGGCCGAGCCATCTAAGCCTGACGAACTGCTTTTTATAGGAGTCTACGAAACTTGAAGCTGAATGAGAACGAATGAAACTGTTTTAGATAATGATATATGTAGCTCCTATTAAATGTGCTGAATGCCTATCCTTCGTTTGTCCACTTACCCGTACACAGACTAGTGAATAGAGATGGCCTAATTTTGCTCCACGACAATGTACGTCCCCACAATCCTCAAACTACAGTCCAAAAGTTGCAAAGCCTGAATTATGAGATTTTGCAACATCCTCTCTATTTCCCTGACATCTCTCCTACTGATCATAGGGGCTACAAATCGAGCTTCTTAACTACACTGCTGTGTCCGAGCTATGGTGATGTTCTCACATGGAACTTCTGTAACGCGAGGAAGAATGAAAGAAATCGCCACTCAAACGAAACATGTTGATATTCTAAAAGAGCAACACTGCTTAAAACATCGTAAAGGTTTAGCAATGAAAGATATTTGGAATATGGTTCCAGAAATGAAAAATGTAGAAATTTAACCCAAGTTTATAATGACAATTTATTATTTATATTAACGACAAAGGAAATATTAATACCGAGAGGTAATATTCCCCCGTAAACGCCGATAAATTCCCCACTAACTCCAGCGCTTTGGGGATTTTTCTCCCCGCTGGCGACATAAATAAACAAGGGCGCATTCTGTACCAAGAGCCTATATGAGAATTTCTTTCAAGGCATCTACCTCAGTAAAGTTTGTTCAAGCAGAACATCCACGTTTAAATTGGAATAAATTTATTGTCATCAGTTTGGGAAGAAGAAATTCGAAGAATGGGTTAAAGTTATGGACTGTGGTTAGTGCTTTGTGCTCATGATCGAAATATTGTATTTTTGATTCGCGGACCTGACGGTGCGTTCTACTATTGAGCAAGACACTTCGTTTGAACTGTAAATAAATTCTAGCAATAACTGGGAAGTTAACATGGCGATGGACTAGCACGCCGTTCAGAGGAAGTGTTGTAATTTCAGTCACTTATACACCATGAAAACTGGATAAATTTCCGGCCTTATGAGTCCTACAGCTTGTGTGTGTGTGCCTTTAAAGGTTTACGTTGGTTATCAATACATCTAGCTTTCAATAGATAAAACCTTTCTGAATTACTTTGAAATTGAATAAAATGGAAATAATGATTCAATCGCCGAATACCGCAATGGAAAAACTTTCTAACGATTCTTAATGTATAGTAATTTTCACAATAAATGACACTTTTGATAATTTAGCCGAGCAATGCATAAACTAACCAAATATATAGAAAGAATGAAAGACTTTAAGCACCCATTGAAGATCTACTTCTATTGAAAGAGAAAAACATTGCAAGATAAAACAATTGATTGAAAAAAAGAACAAACTCTTTTCTGGATTAGTACAAGTGAAAATATCAGCATCTCGGACAGAAGAGGAAGGCTTTGTGATAAAGGACCTTTTAACATTTGTTTCCTTTTTATGGGAATATTAGCAGAAACGATTTCCTTCAAATGAGCTTGCAGGCTGGTCTGTATTTGATTTTTTTTCTTTTGTATCAAAAGAAATCTCCTATGATTTTTTAAGCATCGAGTGTGCAATAAATATAGTCGAAAAAACACAAAGAGATCGTGGTTTCTGATGAGAAAAAAACAAAAACAAAAAAGCCTTCCTGAGCTTAATGTCAGCTAATACATTGATTTCAAATATTTAATAGATGAAAAATATTAACACAAATCGTTGAAAATATTTGAAGATATAATGGCCTAGGTTATGGAAAATGCTAACCATTTTAATGTCATCTAGCAGATTTTTGATATACGTGCAACTTTTCGAGTGTCAAGTGCTGATTGTGAACGCGGATTTTAGTTTGATGGATTGAAGCAAATAAAAATCGAGAAACAGATTGTTAAGAAAGCCATCTTGTTCTGCTTATGCGCATCAAATCCTGCAGACGAAGTAGAAAGGAAATAAACATTGAAAAATTACACACAAACTAGAAAAAAATGCAAAGTGTAGGAAAGAAAAAACTAACCTTCCTGGCAGTCGAATGCTAACACAGGGTTTGACAGACTATTTTCTATTTTGATATTTAACTTAACCTTTTGTAAACAAAGAGCAAAGGAAGTTACTTATTTTGTTTTTTTTAAGTAAAAGTGAATATGTTTTTACCATGAGAATTTTTATGTCAAATATAAAACATAAATATGTTAAGCAATCGTTTATTTCTGTCTAATATAATGTATTTAAGAAAGAACAAATATAGTATTAAGTAATAATGAATTAATAATAAAGAAGAACCAATACAAAGAAGAAAAGATTACTTTTATAATAATACATTTATTAATACAGACTAAGTGACCTTTTGTTTCGTAAAGTTTAGGCATAAATCAATTCTCGTCTCAAAACTAAAAATATTTTCTGCACACTTCACGTTTACAATTGCTCACTGTGTGTTTGACTTGCAAAAACCACGACAAAAATTAGGGGTAAAAAAATTGATCCGAACCTAAAGGTTTCCTACAATTAACTTTATAGTTGACTGCACTCATCAGCCTAAGTCTGGATGTGTAATCTTGCCCCGCCTCTCTCTCTCTCATACACACATTAATTTCAAATAGGTGGTAATGTATTGAATGAAGCACGTTAAAAATATTTAATGAGTTATAATTAGCAAAAACATAGCAGTAATTGTTGTTAAAGATACTTAAATACTTTCAAGATATATATAGTAGTTATTTCATAGAATATATTTTAGAATATATGTACGTATGTATGTATTCTATTTTAATCAATTGGATTCTTTGAATATAGTGAACATTAGTTGCTAACAAATAAATAAAGCTCCATTGTTTGAACTTGGCTAACAACAGTATTAACTGTTACATACTGAACCTCAGAAAACCCTTGAATATTTTTACTGTTCCACTTATAGGCAGTATTTATAAAGTGTCTGATAGCTGGTCACTTTGCCTAAAAATCCTATACTTTCCAGACTGTCAGACATTTGACAATATAACCAAGAAAAGTAGAAAAGCTGCGGGTTTGAAAAGAGTTATCGATAAATATTTCCCGCATCTTTGATTTTGAAAGAAATTTGCAGTCCGGGTATTTATGAGTCTATAATATTTCTTCTATGTCTCAACTAAATCGGGTTTGTCGTGTTTGCACTCATTCTGAAGGGCATGTTTCACTAGTATTCTTTGTGTACTTCTGTATATATACATATGTATCCAACAACAGGGGTTGGTCTATAATTACCCCTCGGCAATCTTTCTTACTGAGACCATTGTATTGTTTCAGCAACAGCATCAGTTTGCAATAGGAGGAACTAACTTGATTACAATTTAAGGCAGCTGCTTATCATATTCTTTCATTCTTTTATTCTTTTATTCCTGTACTTGTTTCAGTCATTCGACAGCGGCCATGCTGAAGCACCGCCTTAAAAGATTTTTAGTCGAAGAAATTGACACTAGGACTTATTCTTCGTAAGCCTAGTACTTATTCTATTGGTCAATTTTGCCGAACCGCTAAGTTACGGGGACGCAAACACTCCAACGCCGATTGACAAGCGGTGATGGGGAGACAAACACAGACACAAAGACACACACATCTACCTATCTATCTATCTATCTATCTATCTATCTATCTATCTATCTATCTATCTATCTGTGTGTGTGTGTGTGTGTGTGTGTGTAAATATGTACACCCACATATATGTATATATATACATACATATAAATATGCATATTTGGAGATATATATTTGTAAGCTCGTCTATATATGTGTGTATTCATGTCTATGTTTTCTCTGTATGTACGTCTCTCTATGCACCTATGTATGTATGCACTTAATGCAAATCTATGTGTTCGTGTCTATGTATGTATGTATGCATGTATGTATGTATGAATGCATGCACGTACATGTGTATTTATGTATCTATCTTTGTACATATAAATGCATGTATGTATATATATATGTATGCACGAATATACGTAAGCGTGCCTGCGTATGTTCCCACACAGCAGACATGTTTTAATCACATGAAAAGCTGTACATCTCTCGATTTGCTCGAAGCAGCATGTCACGCACAATGATGCTGCAGTTCTCTTGGCGGTGAATTGCATCCCATGTCACGTGACAAGCGTGCGTCAGAGGTGCAGTTTTGCACTTGACGTAATTCAGCTGCAAGCTACATCCCCCCCGCCCCCCCCGTCAGACACACCTCTCCTCGTACAAACATCTTCCTACTTCCACCGCAACTATCGGCCAACAAAAGCCGCCACCACCGCCCATAACCACAACCACTACCACTAC
>NC_068988.1:88259409-88264780 GCF_001194135.2 Octopus bimaculoides
ACTACTACTACTACTACTACTACTACTACTACTACTACTACTACTACTACTACTACTACTACTACTACTATAGTCAAAATGGTCAAATGTACACCTACGCTCGAACTTTGTGATTTAATATTCAGTTGTTTGTTTATTTGTTGTTGGCGCTTAGCCCAAGGTCACACTTGATCAACTCAACCTATTGTCAATGGCGATTCCATCCATGACAAACTTGTCTTTTTGCCTTATGACCACTGAAGCTAAAACCTCATTATATTTAATGTCTTTCTTTAAAAAAAAACAAATACGATGGCGTGTCATTTGAGGGAGATGTAGCTGCTATTTCTAAGCGATCGAGTAACCTGGTTTATGTTCCCGCATTACCTTGACTGTTATTGTTCCGTAACCAATAGTGGTGTTGGTGGTAGTGGTGGTATTTGTGTTGTTGTTGTTGGTGGTGGTGGTAGTGGTGGTGGTATTTGTGCTGGTGATTGTGGTTATGCTGGTGGTGGTATCTGTGTGGTGTTGATGGAGTTTGTGGTGGTGCCGATGCCTATGTTGATGATGGTGGTTGCTTTGCCGGAGGTACCACAACCATCAGTATTTCTGTCGGTAGTGGTGTTTGTGGTGGTGACAGTTTTGATGGTACTTATGATGGTGGTGGTGCTTCTGATGGAGATGGCTGAGATGGTGCTTGTGGTAATGGTGATGATGTTGGTTAGATATCCTGTGTATGTATTACTGCTGTTAGTGGAGGCGCAATGGCCCAGTGATTAGGGCAGCGGACTAGCGGTCATAGGATCGCAGTTTCGATTCCCAGACCGGACGTTGTGAGTGTTTATTGAGCGAAAACACCTAAAGCTCCACGAGACTCCGGCAGGGGATGGTGGCGAACCCTGCTGTACTCTGTCACCACAACTTTCTCTCACTCTTTCTTCCTGTTTCTGTTGTGCCTGTACTTCAAAGGGTCAGCCTTGTCACACTGTGTCACGCTGAATATCCCCGAGAAATACGTTAAGGGTACACGTGTCTATGGAGTGCTCAGCCACTTGCACGTTAATTTCACGAGCAGGCTGTTCCGTTGATTGGACCAACTGGAATACTCGACGTCGCAAGCGACGGAGTGCCAACACATTACTGCTGTTGATAATATTGTTATTTTTGATCTTGTTTAACCCCAGGTTACCCTTAACCATATAGATCAATTTTGAAAGAAGTTCTAGACGTGACGACCATCCTCTCTTTTTTATATTCGGAATCATATTGATCAATGTGCCTTCCCTATTTTAAGATGGAGGATGTAATTTCAATATAACAAAGCCAACGAACCAGCCTCTACGTTTTAATTCAGTCTGCTAGAAATAACAATCAAATCTCCCGCCCACCCCACCAAATCTACCCCTGTCATCTTAAAAGAGGACACATAGGATAATGTGGTTATGGGTTACCATCAGATAGGAAAATGTCGAGGGGGTCATGGCTGGAATGGCTCGATTAGGAATGGCTAGAAGCTAAACAACAAAATTATTTACTGCTAGTGCAGCAATATCACCACCACCACCACCACCATCACAACACCAACAACGACAACAACAACAGCAACAACATTGGCAACAAAAACAATGCTAACAGCAATGACGATCAAAACGCCACCACCACCACCGCCAGCTTCAAAATCGCTACACTACCAACTACAACATAACTACCACCATAACCACCGCCGTGCCACCGCCGTGCCACCGCCGTGCCACCACCGTGCCACCGTCACCACTACCACCACCATCATTAGCACCACCACCACAACTAACAGCAACAATCAAAACACCATCAAGACCACAACGACCGAGAACAAGAAAACACAACATTTATAACTCCGTAACCACCGTCATTAATAACTACACCACCACCACCACCAACAACAACAACAACAACAAAAGCAACAGCAACAACAACCACAACGACGACAGCCACTGCATCACTACCAACAACAGAACAATAATGACTGCAATAATAATCGCCCCAGTAACAACCACAATAGCTATTAATGCATTACGGCCATTAGCTATCACAAGGATAACAAAATCTATAACATTAAACCAAACAACAGAATCAACAACAACAAAAATTATAGCAACGTCCAGACCGTTTGTGTGAACGTAAACAACTAAATAAATGCAACACAGAAAAATAACAAAACGTAACATGAAAATATAACAAAATAGAATATCATTAAAACATTGGAACAAATGCAAGAACGACGAAGGCAGCAGTAACAACATTGACAACAACAATAAACTATATAAATAGCTAAAACAAATTGAAGCTAAATTGCAGTTAGGGGAATATGATATTTTGTACATTAATTATATTTAATCCCTCAAGGGATTTTGTTATAATCGCTACTCTGGGATTAGATGTAATCCCTGCTAGAATTATCACGGCAGGTTAAATAGCTAGCCACTACTTTAAATTATAGCAATACATTTCTCAAACAGAAGTTTAGTTGCATTTGAACGACATTTTGGAATCAATTGGTGATTTCTGTAGGCGTGTGTATATGCGAGTGGACATATATACACACGTACGTATATACATATATATATACATGCATGCATACTTACATTCATACATACGTAGAAGTTTGTCATTTAAGTACACAAGGGAATGTCTAGATATGCAATTATATGCATGAGAAGGCATATATAAAATAAATACAAATCTTCACGTATACATACATACATACATACATACATACATGCAAAAATAACCCGTTGTTGAGGTTGAAATTCTCATGAAAGAGCCTTGGATTTAGGTTAGAAACCAGCTCTTTCTCTGTCAGCAAGAAATCTTGATATATAAGACTGGATAATGACGGATATACATACATGTTTATATTCATATATTCACGTTTTTATATGTACACACACACACACACACACACACACACACACACACACACACACACATATATATATATAGTTACATATTTATATGTGTAAATATATATGTGTAAATATATATTATGTATGTGTGTGTGTGTTCATATGCAAGTATGTATCTATGTAACATGAAGGAGATATAGGGTGAATGTAGGCGGAGAGAAAAGAGAAACATAATGAAACTATATGTTGAAGTACTAATACGACCACGGCCATCACTACCACCACCGCTTCTACTCGCTTGAACATATGGTATCATTTAAAAGAGTTGAACCTCAAGACGACTGTTTACAAATGTATATAATAATGTATGTTCTTTCACACCTGAACAACAAGAAACTTTAATACAGGCACACCCACACCCACACCCACACTATATATATATATATATATATATATATAAGAGCGCCGTTGTTCGCTTGAAGTATTGTAATAAAAAAGTTGAAAAAAAAGAGAAAAATATAGAAAGCTTCCAGTAATGAAGAAGTCTTTATAAAATCCTTTATATTTCAGGTGCAAGACTCATCTTCAGAAGGAAGTCGTATACGAAATGTCTTGTTACACTGAAAGAGTTGCCAGCTCAGCAAGTGGAAGCTTGTTGCTATTGTTGCTAACCGAAACGCTGAGCAGTTTCAACTAAGTAAACAAATCGGTGTAACAAGATATTTATTTCTTGGACTGCTTCCTTCGGAGGAGGGGCATTTGCACCTGAAATATAAAGGGTTTTATAAAACTTTCTGCATTGTTAGAAGTTTTTTACATTTGCCCTTTCGGACTCACGGCTGGAAGATCACGGTTTCGATTCCCAGACCGGGTGTTGTGTGTGTTTATTGAACAAAAACACCTAAAGCCCCACGAGGCTCCGGCAAGGGGTGGTGGCAACCCCTGTTGTACTCTTTCGCCCCAACTTTCTCTCACTCTTTCTTCCTGTTTCTTGAGTAACTCTGCGTTGGACTGGCGTCCCGTCCAGCTGGGGGAACACATACGCCATAGAAACCGGGAAACCGGGCCCATGAACCTGGCTAGGCTTTAAAAGGATGCATAAATAAAAAATAAAAAATTTCGTTGACATAAATTTAGACTAGTAAACACAATCCCAGCGGAAAATGTAGGACACCATTTCTATCTAACCACCCACCACAGAGTCCCTCATCAACTCCCGAATGATAATTTATACATTAGAGCCGCCCCTATTATAATGATAAGCTACAGAAAACGGTTTCACTTAGATACAACCCAACTCACTAAACAATAGATTTGAACAAACACGAGGAAAATCATCTGGTTTAATTCACCGCACAAAGCAGACGTCATCAAACGTAACCAGTAATTTCCTAACTCTAATATACGGTACTCAATCATAGAGTAATCATAGAGTAAATCAACATTCGATATCCGTTCACATGACCAGTCAAGAATATATTGCCACACCAACAAACCCAGCAAACGTAACATAGCCGGACAACATCGAAATAAATTATGAGGGTCTATCAGCAATTACCTTCAAGGATTTCTTCAATCAGAATCTTCGCTCATTCAAGTCAAAGAACAACATTTTCTGTCACAATACGTTTGGAAACAGAGAGGTTAAGCAGAGTCCCCCCACCAACACCTTGGAACATAGTTTATTGGGTCAAACTATAATTTAACAAGGCGCGGAAGTATGGGATTTGTCTAAACAAAATTCATAAAGCATGAAATAAGCCAACAAGACCTCTTAGTCGGAAGTTATTTTAAGAGCCTACACAAATTTCTCAGATACCCGAATGTTGCGGTCAGCAAAAATTGTTTCGAAAGTACTGCCTTTAAAACGAGTTCTTTCCTTCTACGATATACAATAAGGCAAGGACAGTGGCCTTACAGGTTGCAGGAAGAACAAATACTATACTAGCCAACCTCGCAAGAGCGCTGATGGCCTTCATATTTGCTAGCATCTTTCACAATTTCATAATATAGTCTGCTTGACAAAAACCTGTGTGACTGTAAATACGTAAGAATGGAGTGTATTTAGAGTCTGTTTTATGAAATATATTCAAACAAGCGTATTCAAATACACACATACACACACACATACGCACAAACACAGACACAGACACACATGCAAACCCACACACATATAGTAAATCTGAATACAAAAGCATCTGGTTTCATAGGCAAACATTAGCGAGCGTGACAATCATGCATAAATTTTAATAAGTTTCTTTTTTTTTTTATCATAGACGAATAATGAGATATCTTGATATGTTATATGTGTATGTACTTCATAATATTACAATAAATGTGACTGTATATGTATTCTTGAAAACTAGAGTGACTCTACCAAGATACAATTGCACAGAATACATGCACATACATACATACATAAATACATACAAATATATAGATACATATATATATATTTACATACATATATATGTATATATATATATATATATATATATATATATATA
>NC_068988.1:88265229-88267244 GCF_001194135.2 Octopus bimaculoides
ATATATATATATATATATATATATATATATAGATGTATATGTGTGTATACACACACACACATATATATATATGTATATATAGATGTATATGCATATCCATGTATATGCATATTTTTATATATATGTCTCTATACCTGTTTGTATATATCTATATATCTATGTGCCCATATATTATCTGTGTACATACATGTATATATAGGTGTGTATAAGTGTGTATACGTACGTCAGAAGCATTGTTCCAGCCGTTAAGACCAAGCATGGGGAAACTAACCAACTGTAAAACAAAAGAGAGAGAAAAGATATCTAATTCACCGTCAGGCTCAACAAACAATCATCATCATAGTCATTACCATCATCATTACCATCATCATCATCATCATCACCCTCATCATCATCATCATCACCCTCCTCATCATCGTCATCATCGTCATCGTCATCATCATCATCATCACCATTATCATCATAAACATTTTCGATATCATCATCATAGTCTTCATTCTCATCTGCGTCACCGTCATCGCCATCGTCATCGTCGTCATCATCATCAACATCATCGGCAACATCATCATCATCATCATCATCATCATCATCATCATCATTACCATCATCATGCTTAAACCACGATATGATTTATCGCTTCGGGTTGTCCAGTTCGGCCAGAATGAACGCATATACAAGTATGACAGTGTTGGGACCTATATGCTGTGGAAGCTGCGCCAGCAGTATGGAATGACAACAAGAACAAGATGGTATAAACATATCTCAGAGTATATGACTTCAACAACAGAAGATTGCTCTATATTTACTCTGCGGCAAAGCAACAGCACTCTGTGATATGTCGATACACGCATATAGAACGATCAAGGCTAACGGGCCTAACATTGTTGTCACAGACCAACAAGAAAGAAAATGCCTACTGTTCGACATATCATTAGCCCCAACAGATGACAATGTATCTCTAAAACAAACGGAGAAACTTTCAAAATATAAAGATCTCGAAATAGAGGTAACCAGAATGAAGGGCCTGAAAACAGAAACAATCCCAATAATAATAGAAGCATTGGGCATGGTTAAAAACATGCAGATAAATATTTAATAACAAAAAGAAAGGGTTTACAAATATATATGTATAATACTTCATTATCATACTTCATAATGCTGCAAGGCAGCACACACACCCTACAGAAAACACTTCCAACACAGTAAAAATAACAACACTAAAACAATCTACAGTGCATACCGAAGGCACACCGAGATGCTCATGGACGTGCAGTGAAAACATTTAATATAAAAAATAAAGCCACTGGATAATAATAATAATAATAATAATAATAATAATAATAATAATAATAATAATAATAATAATGATGATGATGATGATGATGATGATGATGATGCTGATGAAGATGATGATGATGATGACGATGATGACGACGATGATGATGATGTCATGTCGATGATGATGATGGTGATGATGATGATGATGATGACGATGACGATGACGGTGATGATGATGTCGATGATGATGATTATGATGATGATGATGATGATGACGATGCGGTTGGTGATGTTGATGATCATGATGATGATGATCACAATAATAAATGCTCTGATGCAGTACATGGTACTTGCTCTCATGGCTTTTGATCATAACTGATTGGAAGTGTTATCATCTACAATGTTTTGTCTTTGTATAAAAGATAGGTCACAGCAAATATTCTGCTCAATACCACAGGTTTGCTTGTCAGTTGTTTGACCTTAACCAGTTGAGCATGTCTCTTAGTAGCTGATGGCATGTGCCTCTCTGATCACGGGCAGAAGTAGTGGGGGAACATCATAGCCATGTGTTGTGAGGAATTGTTCGGGGTTTGAATAATTCGCCTTTGGAAACGGGTGTTTCATTCATCATCCTAAAACAAGCCTTATTCCGGGACCTTTGAACGGGATGGGCTACTCAGTTCTAACTGGGCCCCACCTGCGAGGTCATTCGCTGTTTATCTTGGTATGAGTTCACA
>NC_068988.1:88267254-88267438 GCF_001194135.2 Octopus bimaculoides
AAGGTCATTCGCTGTTTATCTTGATATGAGATCACCATGTCGCGCACATATGGCTGTGATGCATGTGCCTGGTGTACCTTATCTGACGGTAGTCACGATGTGTAGATTGGGCTTCGTTTATTTGTACCCTACTGCTACTTTGATGGCATGCACTGCTCTCTCACTCAATAATAATAATAATAAT
>NC_068988.1:88269143-88273661 GCF_001194135.2 Octopus bimaculoides
AAACTTAGATATTTTATATTTGAAGATGATATTTTTCTTCTTTTTTGGTCAGATAAATTCTCATTCTTCACTTCTGCTTTATTTTTCGTATTTTGAATGTCGTTTGTCTGAAATCTTTCGCCGCACTCTCAGAATGGAGTAAACAGGACAGGAGGGGGTCATGTGGGATTGAGAGTCGCTGATGAAATCACAGAATGTGTGACGAAAGATTTCAAACGAAATACACTAAAATAATAATAATAATAATAATAATAATAATAATATTATTTTGAGTTCTGAGTTCAAATTCTGCCGAGGTCGACTTTGCCATTCATCCTTTCGGGTCGATAAAGTAAGTACTAGTTGCGTGCTGGAGTCGATCCAAACGAATGGCCACCCTCACCGAAAAAAAAAAGAAGAAAATTCGGCCTTGTGCCTAGAGTACAAAATAATAGTAAAGCTGAGGTGAAGAACGAATATGTAGTGCACATTTGGAGGGGGCGGGGAAAGACCATCCCGAAATATAACAATATCTGCTTCAATACGCGATTTCGCTTGAAGAATCTTGCAAAACAAATACATAAGCGTAAAAAATTTAGATATGTTTCGGCCAAACATTGGCCCAGGCCATGTCTAACTTAACAGCACCACTTAATATGATCTGTTAAGTTATCTTAAGTCAAGGTTTGTGGTATCATGGTCCATTCAATTAGGGAGTTGTCGAAGGCGGCGAGCTGGCAGAATCGTTAGCACGCCGGGCGAAATGCTTAGCGGTATTTCGTCTGTCTTTACGTTCTGAGTTCAAATTCCGCCGAAGTCGACTTTGCCTTTCATCCTTTCGGTTTCGATAAATTAGGTACCAGTTACGCACTGGGGTCGATGTAATCGGCTTAATCCCTTTGTCTGCCCTTGTTTGTCCCCTCTATGTTTAGCTCCTTGTGGGCAATAAAGAGATAAGAAAAGTTAGCATGCTGGGTGAAATGCTTAGCGGTATTTCCTCTTTACGTTCTGTGTTCAAATTCTGCCAAGGTCGACTTTGCCTTTCATCCTTTCGTGGTTGATAAATTAAGTGCCTGTTGTGCACTGGAGCTGATCTAATCGACTGGCTCCCTTCCCCAAAATTTCAGGCCGTGTGTCTAGAGGAGAAAAGAGTTAGGGAGTTGTTGTTAAGAGAGATGTATCTAGGTGTGGGTGGATTATGTGGTATCCCTTGTCCAGCTATCGTTTGAAGATGATGAGATCTTATTTAATTTGTTTTGGGAAAATGTTAAATAGAGCAGAGCCTATAGCCTATATTACTGTGAATTTATGTGTTGTAAGCTTGAAATATGTGTGCGTATGTGTGTGTGTGTGTGAATGTGTGTGTAGGGGTGGGGAGGCATATGTTACATGGCTCCAGTGTGTTTGTATGTGTGTATGTGTGTATGTGTGAGTGTGTGTAGTAGGCACATGTTACATGGCCCCAGCATGCGCGCATGTGTGTGTGCAGGGGGTATATGTGACTTGGCTCCAATGTGTGTGTGTGTGTATGTGAAGAGGGCATATGTTACATGGCTCCAGCGTGTGTATGTGCAGGGGGAATATGTTACATGGCTCCAGCAAGTGTGTGTGTCTGTGTGTGTGTGTGTGTCTGTGTGTCTGTGTCTGTGTGTGTAGGAGGCATATGTGTCATGGCTTCAGCGTTGGATGAATTCTGAAATTGATGTTAAGGTCGTTTGGGCAATACTTGTGGTATATTCTCAACACCTTCATATCCCAAGAATTTCAGCCTGATGACAGATTGATACAGCTCTGTGATATTATTTCTTACTTGTTTCGGGCGTGCTGAAGGATTTAGTCAAACAAATCGACCCCAGGACTTATTTTTCGTAAACCTAGTACTTAAGCCTAGTCTATTTTATTGACGAGGACGTAAACATACCAATAACGGTTGTCAAACAAAGACACAAGGACACACGCACACACACACATATTTGACAGGTTTCTTTCAGTTTCCGTTAGCCAAATCCATTCACAAGGCTTTGGTCGGCCCCAGGCTCTAGTAGAAGTTACTTGCCAAAAGTGTCATGCAGTGAGACTGAACCCGGAACCACATGATTAGGAAACGAGTTTCTTGCCACACAAGGACTCCTGCAGCTACGGCCACGCCTGCGCCTATATAGACTAGGAAAATTATATATCTATATATAAAAAAAATTATATGAAATTATAAGACCCTACAATAAATAAAAATATATGTAATATCTGTATATTTGAAACGCATAATATTAGTACATAAATGCAGATCCTTAATAGGAATTCAGAACCGATCTGGTTTTTTTGGCCCAGAAACACAAATTGTAGAACATTAAGATGGTAAATGGTTATATAAAATTTCTTCTCATCAAAATCATAGCATACACAGTTTTTTCCCTACGTCATGTAATCCTTATGTATCTAGAGATTAATCAGTCAAATACCCAAATATTAACGTTGAAAGTATTTAAAAATCATTTGTGTAGTTCTTAATAATTTTAAACATTATCCTAAATACGTTTTATACTATTACATTCGTATCTCTTCGTTTTCGTTGTTTTAGCTTTCATTTACTTTTGTATTCTATATAAGCATCGTTTAACTGTATATCTGTAATAGATAATCAAATCGGTTGTTAGATTTTAAAACGTCTTTGCCGTGCATATGTATATTAATCTCCACCGTATTGGAGGCACTAGTACAGTTTATTAGTGCCTCCGATTTAGTTTGCAGAACCGGAAGATGCAACTTAGTTTAGCGATTGTGAAGTTTCACGCAAAAGATGATACCCTATCTCTTAAATCTTTTGAATCGAATTCTTATTCTTTTTATCGAATTTGTATGCACCAACGTGCACAGCACAGTTTTCTGTTGTGAATATATATATATATATATATATATATATATATATATATATATATATATATATATATACACACACACATATATATATATACACATATATACACATATATACACATATATACACATGTATGTGTGTGTGAGTGTGTGTGCGTGTTTGTGTGTATATATACGTATGTGTATATGTATATATGTATATGGATATATATGTATATATTATATATATATATATATATATATATATATATATACGTATATAGGTATATGTAACAATCTATACCTACATCTATCTACCTATTTATCTGTCTGTCTGTCTGTCTGTTTGGCTATCTATCTATCTATCTATCTATCTATCTATCTATCTATCTATCTACCTATCTATCTATCTATCTATATTTGTATATATGATGTTAAGCCTTCCATGTAAATGAACGACATAAAATCGGTATTGTTTATTTTAATTTTTCTTTTATTCTCTTTCTTCCTTCTCTTTGACTCTTTGATAAAACGTTAGATCCTCTTGTGTTTCTTTCATTGGCGATTTATTCCCTTTGTACACATTTCCCATTGTTGTTGTTTCCTTCGTTTCCTATGTCTTCCATTTTCCGCCAGAATGTTTTGCTTGTCTGATTGAATTATTCCTTTGTTTGCTTCCGACTTGTCTCGATAATAATCTTCTTCGTTTATTTTTCTTACGTACGCAGGCTGTATGGTAGGAAGTTTGCTTTTCAACCACATGGTTCCAATTTCAGTCCAACTGCGTGTCATCTTGGGCAAGTGTATTCTACTATAGTTTCGGGCCGGCCAAATCCTTGTCAGTATATTTGGTAGACGGCCACTGAAAGAAGCCCGTCGTACATATGTGTGTGTGTGTGGGGGGGGGGGGGGCTTGTCCTTCACCATAGTTTGAACCAGTGTTATTGTAGTTAGGTCCCCGTGATTGACGGAATAAATACCAGGCTTACAACAAAAAGTATCGATTCGTTCGACTAAAATTATTCAAAGTGGTGTCCCAGCAAGGCCGCAGTCTAATGTCTGAAACAAGTAAATGAATAAAAGAATAAGAGAATTAAAAAAATACATGACAACCGCATCCTCGTTCTCAAGTAAAGCCATCACCTGAAGCACCTGAGAATAGGTTTCATTCGAGACCTGCTATGTGAGCAGTATTGGTGTGTATTTTCATACAGGCAAATGAGCAACACTCTTGGGTACAAATGTTACACATATGATTGCCTTCAACAATATGAGCTACTTGTCGGTCATCATGTGACGTTTCAGTCCCCTTCCTCGACTGTTGACAGGCAAACCTAACCGCATTTATGGCACGTTGTTATGTTCCATACGGTGTAATGCAAGTCAACTTTCTGTATATGGTTTCTTTTATAACTTTTCAGTTGTGCACTTTTGAAACGGACTCTCCCACATTCATCACATTTTCTTCATTTGTTTTTAACTGAAAGGCTGTTAGTAGCCTAAAAATAAAAGGCCATGAAGACTAATAATAATAAGAATAATGAAAGCAATGACAGACAATAAGGGCTCGGAAATGATCTGCGAAAGGGTCTGGCACACATACATACATACATATATACATGCATACATACATACATACATACTTACATACATATATATGTGTGTTCGTGTGTGTGTGTATATATA
>NC_068988.1:88273852-88277191 GCF_001194135.2 Octopus bimaculoides
GACACGCACACATATACACATACATAACACTTCAGTCGATCTTGCCTACTCCACTGCTGGTGCAGTTCAGACTTTCTCCAGCTTTCACATCCTGATTGTGCCACTGCGTCAGAGGGTCGGAGAGTCGAGACGGTGTCTGTGTCTGCTTTTGACTACAGTGGCACTCAAAACAACTAGCAAATGCATGGAAGTTGTTACTACACCTTACTCCTGCAGTTTGCGATCTAGCTTTGTTATATGAATACACACACACACACACACACACACATTTATATACATATATAGTTCCATACACTACAGGGGAGATAACCGGTCCACAGTAAGTGAGGCCACTATAACCGCTCCACGGCGAGTGAGGCCAATAACAAAAGGAGCAACAAAATATAACTTTTGGTGACTGTAAAGGATAGAAGAGTAGCAGAAAGAGTCCTCCATAGTTACGCTTAAAATTAACCTACACTCGCTCGATGTGAGATGGTTATCTCCCCTGTCAGTGTATGGAGCTGTGCTTCCTTGCGGCTAAGAGTTGTTTAACTCTTATTTCTATCAATGTAGGTACTACCCTGCACCATCAGTCACAATTAGGGACAAGTGAATTTTTCCGTTTTGGTTATATGTGTGTGTGTGTGTGTGTGTGTGTGTGTGTATGATGTTTCTGTACATTTTTGTGTCTTTTCTATCAAACTTCATACTGTTTACCTATATATCTTATATGCATTTCTACATTTTATCTATATTCTCTTATTCTGTCATTGGTTCCGCTCTTTGAGATGTTGGGATGTTATCTTCAAATGCTTCATCGCTTACTGCTTATTTAAGCTTAAATTTATGAACGATATTATAAATCATTTTCTCGATATGAAAATAGATCCCGTGTTTAAATTACAGAGTTCTGAGCAGTCAAGAGCTTTATACGAACAGACGATTTCACATTTTGTTAAAGCTCTCGTCAGGATTCGATTATTTTTCCTTCTCACCAGAAAAGACGTATTGCGCAGTACTTTATAGTATTTAATTTTTGTTGGGGTGTTGTACATGATTTTAACTCCATTGCAGTGCAGTACTGGCTACGCATATAAATGTACGTGACTCATTTCTATAGTGATCTGCAAGGATCTTGTGTGTGTGTGTCGTTATTGATAATATCTTTACCGCTAGAATGAGCATCTACGTTGTCACTCGATCTTCAAGAAAACGAAACCGAAACTTACACAACCTACGTCATTAAAAAAAAAGAAAGACACCGAATGACGTAGTCCGGGACACGCTATTCCGAGAAAAAATAATCCGGAATGGTAATGGATTGAATACCTTTGATCATAGATCTGCTGGAACCGAGATGTTTTGAGGCCAAACATCTACAATAATCACAACAAAGAGATCAAAAAAAGTCACTACCAATGGAACACTAATGCTACTAAACCCAACACGAAAAGAAAACATTTTCACCACATAAAAATATGACATCCAGTAAAATAAAACCTCGATGGATTAAATAGATAAATAAATAAATAAATTTGAAACGCATGATGATGTGTTACTAAGGATACGATGGTAGATAGGTCTGGAATGGATGGTGTTCGTCTCTTCGTGTGTAATCCGTTCCCGGCAATTGTTTTTCTGCATTGTGCGTTTTCACTGTACAACGTGTTCTTCACTGTGTTCCCTGTGTTTCTGTTCTTTGTGTGTTTCTGCAATTGTCCTCTGTATGTGTGTACATATGTATGTATGTATGTATGTATGTATGTATGTATGTTTGTTTGTTTGTATGTATGAATGCATGTATTTGTTTAGTTCTGTGTGTGTCTTTTATGCAAATGTGTGAATGAATATGTTATTTTTATGGGTGTATGTGTGTGTGTGTGCGAGAGAGAGAGAGAGTGATAGTGTGTTAAGAAAGAGGAAGTGTTTGTGTGTGTGTGTGTATGTGAGAGAGAGAGAGAGAGAGAGAGAGAGAGAGAGAGGGAGAGAGAGGGAGAAAGAGAAAGAAGGGAGAGACAGAGAAAATAGCAAAAGGAGCAAGAAAGTATAACTTTTGGTGACTGTAAAGGATAGAAGAGTAGAAGAAAGTGAATATAAAACGGGTATTAACCATGGAAAGATCCATAACTCTAACAATATAAAAAGAATACATAAAACTGGAACAACTAGTGTGTTTCTACTTATTATCTTTCATTTGACACTGGGTGAATTTTTAATATTAATGTGATTTTCCTGTCACACACTTTCCTAATCCCCTCTTCATTTCTTTATCCCATGTTATATTAGTTTATTTTGCTCCTATATATTTTTAAGGATGGTTCTCACTTAATTCCCAGCTTTTAACATCCGCATTGAAATTAAAATTCTTGTTTTCAGTAAATTTGCGTTTTCTTGAAGTAGAATCAGCACATTTGTCTAATCTCATATTCATATTTATGTCTTTGATGTATTTACGGGTTGCTTTTCGTAAAGTGTGTTTAATACACTTTGTGTTATGCTATTGAATGGTAGCTGTGTGGAATATGTGTTCAGTGGGTTGTGATAAATTATTGGCTTGTGGTCGTATCGTAAAATATATTGTATAACACAAGCCTTGCAACTGTGCTGTAGGAGCAGTTTTATACTATGTGAAGGCATGTGACTTAGCGTTTAGGGTAATCGGCTCACGTTCGTAAAGTGGTATGTTCAATTTCCGGCGGCTCATTGTGTCCTTGAGCAAGACACTTTATTTCACGTTGCTCCAGTCCACTCAACTGGCAAAAATGAGATGTACCTGTAATTTAAAAGGCCAGCCTTGGCACATTCTGTGTCACGCTGAATCTCCCTGAGAACTACTTTAAGGGTACACATGTCTGTGGAGTTCCCAAGCTGTTCAGTTGATCAGATCTACCGGAACTCTCGTCGTCGTAAGCGACGAAGTACCAGTTTTGCTTTACTACTATCAAATGGTGACTGTATTTGTTGCTTGGATTGTGCTATGTTATGGGGTGGAGCTTTGTGTAGAGGTATGTGTTGTCTAGGTTGTGTTATTTTATTACATGAATTGTGTAGAAGTGCTGCATAATGTGAATTATTTTATTGGAACAAACCCTCTACATCGAGCTTCGATTCTTCGAGTCCACACTTTCCTTTCGCTAATCGGATACTCTCTTTCACACCAAATAATTCCTTCCCTGTATCGTAAATTGAGCTTGTTAATTTTCCCAGTTTCTCCACTGTAGAGTCTGTCGTTTTATAAAGAGCTCGACATACCTTGTTTTCAAACTTTTTGAGAATGGAACTAAGAAGCAAATCATCGGAACGATTCATAGTAGTTGAAAACATCAACTCTATTACAGTGAGTAAGCTGGACCTATA
>NC_068988.1:88277547-88279294 GCF_001194135.2 Octopus bimaculoides
GCAATAGATAATAAGTTAGTTATCTTTCAGTCAAAAATAAAACATATTCAATGTAAGTATTAGAACTGGTACATATTTATTTCGTCAGCTAATATATTACAGATTAAGGTATATAACTACTCAGGATGTGGAATATTGCTACTAGAGAATATGTGGCCGGAAGTACAAACACGCATGCATACAAGCACGCACACACACACACTATACAAACGCATATTGCCAAGCAATTTACTGGTTATGGCATGTAGCTGGGTCAGAATGTTACCGTCGGTTTCGCGTCGAATATTGCTGCGAAATAACATTGAAATATCTCTAATATACTACCCAGAAGTGCATAAGCATGATTAGAGTTGGAGGCACATGGCGTCTAAACTAGCTCGGTGATGACAAATAAGTGAAAAGAAACTGAGTAAAAATATTTTGGGGGAAGATAGAAAAGAAAGGAAGAATTACTCTCCAGCGATTGGTGCTAGTAATGAGCATATATAAGCATGTATGTGTATTGTCACAGAGCTTACACGCTTCGCTCATGGCCATCACAAATAAATGGGTCGTGGACATTGCCTACCCTTTCGAATAAGAGCTAAAAGACAAAGGTTAAATAATAAAGCAAAACTACTCAACAAATGTCCTTAGGACGGTTACATGTTTTATTGATTGTCCCTAGAAAGAGGAAAAAGCAAGATTTGAAACTCAGAACGTAAATAGACCAGACTAAATTGTTGTTGTTGTTGGCACTCCGTCGCTTACGACGTCGAGGGTTCCAGTTGACCCGATCAACGGAACAGCCTGCTCGTGAAATTAATGTGCAAGTGGCTGAGCACTCCACAGACACGCGTACCCTTAACGTAGTTCTCGGGGATATTCAGCGTGACACAGGGTGTGACAAGGCTGACCCTTTGAATTACAGGCACAACAGAAACAGGAAGTAAGAGTGAGAGAAAGTTGTGGTGAAAGAGTACAGCAGGGTTCGCCACCATCCTCTGCCTGAGCCTCGTGGAGCTTTAGGTGTTTTCGCTCAATAAACCCTCACAACGCCCGGTCTGGGAATCGAAACCGCGATCCTATGACCGCGAGTCTGCTGCCCTAATCACTGGGCCATTGCGCCTCCACAGACCAGACTAAATATAGCAGAGAATGTAGTACGGTCGTTTTCGATTGCTGTCAGCCACCATTCTCTACGTTAAGCTAATGATAAATACTAGGAACAATATATTCGTATAGGATTATGAAGAATCCTCAATATATTAGATATTATGTATTTATTTATTCCGTTTTCAGATGGTCGTAAATTATATTCACTTTGTCCATATCAAGCATAAATCATCGCTGGTGTTCTGTTTTATGTACGTTTGCGTATTAGCTTCTGACAACTTAATATCATAGCATGTGTGATAGAGGACATTTTGTAAACTATCTTTCCATATGTCCGTCAGTTTGTCTGTCTGTATGTCAGACTATTTCTGTTCATATCTATATATTTGATAGTCTTGTTGTTTGTCTTTCACATTTATCCTTTCTTCTCGCTCTCCATATTTTCCTCTTTCAAAAACATGTACATACTCTCTCATCATTTCCATCACTTTCTGTGTCTACCAATCTTTATATATATCATTGTACTTTTTCCCCACACGCCTTCTCTCCGTCCGTCTGTCTGTCTGTCTCTGCATGTATGTATGTATCTCTCTTTCTCTCTCTCTCTCTCTCTCTCTCTCTCTCTGTCTCTGTCTCTGTATATATATATATA
>NC_068988.1:88282568-88284601 GCF_001194135.2 Octopus bimaculoides
ATATATATATATATATATATATATATACATGTATATATGCATATACATACACATACAGTGACTGTCATCGCTAGGGAAATAGCATAGAGAAAATAACAATATAACATCTCCCCCCATAACAAGACATCAGTGTAGCTATGGTAGCCGCATGGTTGAATTATATATCTCAAGATCATCTGAGAATATTAGAAGTGATGCTAGACTGGTGGCTAAATTTGCACTGCTAACTATTCTTAAATGGACGTAAGTCCAAGTTATAACGAGATAACAGTTATTTGAACAAGCGTTCAGACAATTTAGATTTCACATGCAATCTACGAGTTAGTTTCTTCGCAATTTTCTTCCTCATAATAAGCACAACCTCATAGATTTGTGAATACATCGTACATCAACTTTACTATGATTTTTAGTGTCGCAGCTCCATAATTCGTTACAGCTTTCATCTATTGTGTGATAAATTTTCATAAACGCCTCTACCTTGCATGTCATATTTTCAAGCGTATATTTCTCGGTACAAACTATTTGTATGGCGTTATTAAACAGAATATTTACGCCGCCAGTGCTTACAACTATTTTTCACCCTCTGTTTTATCAAATATCCAATACTCTAGCAGTAGCTGTTGTTACGATCAGACAAATTAATAATGTAAGAAAAACGAGTAAACTTCTGATCGCAACAACAAAGTGTTCAAACAGGGAAGTAAATGTTCATTTATGTAGATTATGCCCAGTCTCAATGGTTTCAAGGTAGGTAGTGAACGGTCCAACCCGTATGCAGTTCCGTCTCTCGTCCTGGTTCTATTCATGCCAAGCTCCAGCTGTCTTCCCCACTCCCCTTTTTAACAGGAAGTACGAGATTACCTGCCTTGCTCGTTAACAGGAAGTGAACGAGGTTAGCTGTCTCGTACTTCCTGTATATATATTTGGTTATTCATACCGACTTTATTTCCCTTCTGCCAAACGGTCGTTGACAAACGTTTATCTCGCCACCTTCGGAAAATATAGGGTAAGTTCTCACCCTTCATTATCTTATAGGTATACATAACACTGTATGGTAGAAAAGCTGCATCGCAACCACATGACACCGGGTTCAATGCTGCTGCATGTCACCTTGGGCAAATCTTTCTTGCAATAGCCCACGGCAGACCAGAACCTTGAGTGGATCTAAAAGAAAGAAACTAAAAGTAGCCCATCTTTTATGTGTGTATGTGTGTGTGTGTTTGTGCGTGGGTGCGTGTGTATATGTGTGTGAATGTGTGCGTGTGCGTGTGTGTATGTGTGTGTGTATGTGAGTATGTGTAAATGTGTATCGGTCTTTGTCTTATGCTTGTTGCTTATAACCGTTTAACAACCGGTGTCGGTTTGTTTAAGTCCCCGCAACGTCATGCTTAGAATGACTACCGGACTTTAAAAAAAGCAAACAAACATACAATGTGGTCGATTCGCTCGACTAAAGCAGTGATCCAGCATGGTCACAATCCTATTAGGGAAATAAGTAAAACAGAGAAAAAGACACGTCCAGCTAATACTTTTACTCATTAAGCCGGTATTGCTTGCCATGGTAAGAAAGCTCTCTTACGTTGTCATGTGTCTCATATTATGTAATCGTTTAAAAATTGGCAACGAAAACCATGTAACAATATAAGATATTTCAGCTTCCGGTCAACATCTTATATTCAATAAGCTATCCACTTCCTCATTTTTACACACACGTATATCCATTCCTATATTTTTCTTTGTTTGTTTGTTTGATCGCTCGTTTTTCCTTTCTTTCTTTCTTTCTTTATTTCTTTCTTTCTTTCTTTCTTTCTTTATTTATTTCTTACTTTCTTTCTTTCTTTCTTTCTTTCTTTCTTTCTTTCCGTCCGTTTGTCTGCCTGCCTGCCTGCCTGCCTGTATGTCTATCTATCTATCTATCTATCTTGTGTGTGTGTGTTTGTGTGTAAACATATATATACACATACATACGTATATACATATATATACATACATATATATGTAGTGTATGCCTGTATCATTATGTATGCATATAT
>NC_068988.1:88286120-88287635 GCF_001194135.2 Octopus bimaculoides
GTGTGTGTGTGTGTGTGTGTGTGTGTGTGTGTGTGTGTGTGTGTGTGTGTGTGTGTGTGTGTGTGATTTTGTGTGCATACGTGTATTTGATGTGTGTATGTACATCTTTTATGCCGCTTTCACATGTGTGTTGTATGCATTTGAAATTCTGTGTCTTTCTATCTATCTATCTATTCATAGCTATATCTATCTCTCTCTCTCGCTCTATTTATTTGTATATTTGTATGTTTGTATATTTGTATGTTTGTATGAATATATACTCACATGCCCGTACGTATATGTGTGTGTGTACAGAGAAGATGAAAGAGAAAGTGTGTGAGAGAGAGAGAGAGTGAGAGAGAGAGAGAGAGAGAGAGAGCGAGAGAGAGAAAGACAGAAAGATATAGTTAGAGAGAAAGAGACTTGTGCATATATATAATACTAATTGCTCCCTTGTCAAACATACAAACGAAATACATTTGTAAATCATAAGTTGTTTTGCTCACACAACCCACTCTAGACACAATTTCATTTATCAACGTATTGACGATATTTTTTCTCCCTGTCTTTACAACCCTTGATCAAACATGCAGACGATACTTGGCAGCCATTTTGAAAAAGCTTTCTACAATACACAGCACAGCAAACTTTGAAGATAAAAATCCAGTTTTTAACACTCATTATTAACTATTGTATTTCATTGTAAAGTATTGTATTGTTATTCCTTGTTATAATTTAACGAATTATATCACTTGATTTGAAAGAATATCGTACATTTCCTTGTATTATGTATATATATTTTAAATTTATTTAGATACTTTATTCAAATATCTTATTGTATATACATGCGTATGTGTGTGTATGTGCGCGCGCGTGCATATATATATATATTAAAGTAGTATTTTCGGTGAAATATCGACCGATATCGTTCTCATTATTCTTATAATTATTTTATCGCATTCATTAATACATTTGAGATGATGTTGCTCCTCTGTTATTAACAGCATGAAATACTCACAACCATTCACACACATTCAGAAAAAAAAAAACATACAAACATTATATATATAAATACACTCATACATACATAAATTCGAACACATACTCACATGCACAGATGTACACACATATCCATGAATACGTACAATGAGACATATACGAATACACACACGTATGTATGGACATGTATGTACAAACATTCGTACCAGTATATATGTATGTATATATATATATATATATATATGTATGTGTCAGAGTATATATTTATACTTATGTGGCTACGTATATCTATGTATACATATGAATCTATATATATATAGGAATATATGTGTGCCTATATAAATATTAGTATGTATATTAATGTATGTATATATACATGGCTATGCATATGTTTGTGAGTATACACATAAACAAACTCACACACACATTCACACGCACACATACATATATATGAAACTTCATGTAGTATAAGTATACATATGTAGATGTGTATGTATAAGTGTGTGCATATATATATATATATATATATATATATAT
>NC_068988.1:88287784-88288287 GCF_001194135.2 Octopus bimaculoides
AAATAATGAAATAATAAACGTTCGGTGTTCATTCCCTAATCTAAACGTCATTGATAAAATATGGATTGATAATCGTTTATCGGAAATGTTATCTTTGAAAATTTCATTGTTGTTTATGGTAAGCCCTGTATGTTGATCTTGCCATATTTATGGTAGTCTTGTTGTTGTTGTTTAGTGATAGGGTTTTTGTGGTGATGGTGGTGGTGGGAGCGGTGTTGCTGCTATTTTTGCCATTTATATTGTTGTGTTTGTGTGTGTGTGTGTATATATATATATTTCTACATATATATATACGTGTGAGTGTGTGTGTATGTATACACACACACATATATATATACACATACATATATATGTGAATGTATGTGTCTATTTCTGAACTCATGCATGTAAATGTGTTCAGACAGCATATGCATATACATACATAAAAATACACACACACAAACACACACATATATACATACCCATATATATATGTATATATATATATATATATATATATATAT
>NC_068988.1:88289031-88289869 GCF_001194135.2 Octopus bimaculoides
TATATATAAATTACCTGAATATAATTGAGCATGATTTATTATAAAACAAAAATAATTAAAGTGTTAGATAAATTATAAAAACATAATTTTTCATTAAAATTTAATTTATCCCTCCGAAAATCATTTGTTGGAAATATTATTTGGTTATTCGCTTCTTGTTCTAGACTATTCGATAGAAATCCAAAACGGCTAATAAATGAATAAATATAAATAAATATAAATACATAAAGGTGGTACTCCGTCGGTTACGATGACGAGGGTTCCAGTTGATCCAATCAAAGAAACAGCCTGCTCGTGAAATTAACGTGCAAGTGGCTGAGCACTCCACAGACACGTGTACCCTTAACGTAGTTCTCGGGGAGATTCAGCGTGACACAGAGTGTGCCAAGGCTGGCCCTTTGAATTACATGTATAATAAAGAAAGGAAATTGTGTTGAAAGAGTACAGCACGGTTAGCCACCACTCCTGCCGGAGCCTCGTGGAGCATTAGGTGTTTTCGTTCAATAAACACTCACAACGCTCAGTCTCGGAATCGAAACCGCGATCCTAGGACCGCGAGTTCGCTGCCCTAACCACTCGGCCATTGCCCCTCCACACATAAAGGTAACGGACAATAAAACAACAATAACAGAATAATAGTTGCAATAATATATGTGTGTATGTGTGTGTGTGTGTGTGTGTGTGTGTGTGTAAGATGGGCTTCCGTCAGTTTTCGTATACCAAATCCACTCACAAGGCCTTAGACGGCATGATGCTATAGTAGAGGACGCTTGCCAAGACAGTGGGACTGAACCCGTAACTATGTATTTGGGATGCATCTTACCACACAGCCATATAT
>NC_068988.1:88292266-88293313 GCF_001194135.2 Octopus bimaculoides
TGTTTGTATATGTATATGTGTGTGTTTGCGTGTGTGCATGTGTGTGTGCGTGTGCGCGTGTGTGTATAAATCTATGGCGACTTAAGGAAGCTAAAATTAAATATAATCATAACTTGGTCCATAGTTAGGGAGGAAAACAGAACCATATAATATCTTTTCCAAGAGAAGCCATCTCTGCTGCAAGGAATCCTTGTCTATTCTGTGGACCAATGTTAAGATCATTAATAGAATTTATGAAAGACACTCAAGATGCTTATATGCATATAAATGCACTTTTGCATAATGCAGTGGGAATGAACTTGAGTAACTGTTAATGAAATCCACCTTAAGATATAGATGAATGAAATTTAGCTTTAACCTCCCCATTTTTATAAACACAAAGTAGCTATAGACGGTGCAGATGTGTTTCTGTATATACGACAAGCTTCCTTCCGTTTCCGTCTACCAATTCCACTCACATGGCTTTGGTCGGCCCGAGGCTAGAGTAGAAGACACTTTCCCAAATTGCCACGCAGTTGGACTGAATCTGGAACCATGTGGTTGGGAACCAAGCTTGTTACCATACAGCCACTCCGGCGCATGCTCATACACATTTAAGAACATATATCAAATAGGTATATGCAGCTGTATACATATATGTACGCACTCACATATTCACACATAGGGAAACGTGCAAACAAACGTATTTACAAACGCACACAAAAATACACATGCCCACGTATTCATACACATGTCTCACATGAGTACATAATCACATAGGTACATACAGATACACCTATACATAAGCACACACAGACACACAGACACACACAAAGACACACACACAGACACACACACAGACACACACACAGACACACACACAGACACACACACAAGCCCTTGTTATAATTGTGACAGTGGTGTTTGATTCTAAATTGCAGAATTCCTGTAGAACATTTTCTGAATCAATACATCGATTAACCGATCTATATATTGACTGATCTATCTATCTATCTATCTATCTATCTATCTATCTATCTATCTATCTATCTATCTATCTATCTATCT
>NC_068988.1:88293410-88294926 GCF_001194135.2 Octopus bimaculoides
TGTGTGTGTGTGTGTGTGTGTGTGTGTGTGTGTGTGTGTGTGTGTGTGTGTGTGTGTGTGTGCGTGTGTGTGTGCATTTGTTTCTTATGGATTCGAAAACTGAGTTGCCGATTTTGTCGTATGAGGTATCAAAAGATTCAGTTATCTTTATGCTACCAAATAACGTATATCTTTTGCACAACAATTCTTTTTTATAGAAGAATTACCTCGGAAACGAGGTTTGGTCGCTCAGTTTTGAGGTCTTTAGCTAAGGACGGCAACTCTACCTAAACAATCTTTGTCTTAACCTTGTGAGTGGATTTGGTAGACAAAAACTGTTTATTTAGCACGGAGTTGCCTCTAATGTAGCAGACCCATCACATACGTTCTTTTTCTTCCCGATATACTGAAAATCTGTGTCTTTCCTTTGATGAAAGGGTGTATTTTAAGAGAGATTTATCTACTATTTGTAGTATCTCAAGTTACCGCAAAGATATCTATGTGTGTGTTTGTGTGTGTGTGCGTGTGCGCGCGCGCGCGCGCGTCCTTTGTTGTGGTGGAAAAATACTTTTTCTCAGAATATTTTGCACAATAATTTTTGAAGAAATTTTTATATCAACTTCAAATTCAACCATTCAGCTTCAAATTATAATTGTTAATTATAATTGTCTTTTTTTAGTGTTATCGTATAGAATGGAAGTTCAATGTCTTGTGGTTATTAATCCATTACCTAAAATTTGAAACCATTAAGTCTTTAAACATCATTTTACTGGATGTAGTCTTTCAAAAATTTAATTCATCATTCTGATCCCAGTACGTATTTCAATCTGGTATTTATTTTATAAATCTTTGCTTGATTAATTACTAACTTTGAGACACAGAAGGGGCATAATACGCAATTTAGCAACAGACGTAACCCCCTCCCACACATACATATTGGGTGCAAGAATGACTGTGTGATTGAGAGATTTGCTTTCTAACCACATGGACCCACGTTCAGTCATTATGCATGGTGACTTGGGCAAATGTTTTCTACAATAGCCCAACGCCAACCACAGACTTGTGACTGAATTTGGTAGACGGAAACTGCAGCGTTGTTCATCAGAAAATGATCGACAAACCTGTTTATAAGGAAGAGTTGTTTGCTTCATACTCCTCGTGTGTCGATTCTGCCCATAAGAAAGGATCAAACAATACAATGTGGCTGTGAATAATAACACCCGGACAGCGCCGGGGCGCATTGTTAACTATATATGCATATATTGTTATATATATCCTTGCATATATATGTATATACGTATGTATATATATATGGGAGAATGTACGAAAAAACAACAACAGACGAGGACAGGTGGTGTAAATAACAAAAGGATGTATTAGTATGACGCTCAGGAATACGGAAAGTCTTTGACGTTTCGAGCTACGCTCTTCAACAGAAAGAATACGGAGACGAGGAGAAAAACACGGCGAAAAAAATTGAATAGTGTTCAGTCAACGGTCAATCATAATATATGTATATATATATATATATATATAT
>NC_068988.1:88295161-88295778 GCF_001194135.2 Octopus bimaculoides
GTGTGTGTGTGTGTGTGTGCGTGTGTGTGTGTGTGTGTGTGTGTGTGTGTGTATGTATATATCAGGGAAACTACAAGATATTGTATAGGTCTGCGTCGACAAGACTTGAAAATATATAGACAGAAGTGAAAGGGTACAGTAAACTTGCTATGAGGAGTAGAATACGTAACGTTTCGGATGCAATCCTTCATCAGGGAGGTAGAGAAAAAGAGGAGATGAAGAAAGACAAATAGGGTTTTATATCCTCTCAGCATGAACAACTGGCTGCAACTGATAATAGACGCAGAATAACATGGGCTGCAAACGTGAAACAGAAGTTATAGGAGATGGGAATGTTGCAGAGAGTGGGTGGGAGGAGGATTAAAAAGGGTAAAAAATAATTAAGAGGAGGTAAAAGGATGAAAGGAAAAAACTTTCTTTCCTACCTGTCGGGGACATAGTGCCAAGATCAAATATGAAAACTTTGCTCCTTTCGTTTCTGACCCAACAACTGACCCTATCTTTCCCACACTGCCTCCTCTGTCTTTTCAAAAAGATAGGAGTCTTAGAAATCACTTTGTTAGAACATTCACAGCTCACAGCTTCCACGTATGTATATAAATATACATATGTGTATA
>NC_068988.1:88295979-88301995 GCF_001194135.2 Octopus bimaculoides
ATATATATATATATACACACGCATATATATACATACATATATACATATATAGGCATGCATGTACATACACACACACTATACGTATCTATCTATCATTCCGTGAATTTATCTCTCTCTCCCTCTCTCTCTCCTTCTTTCTCCCCTCTCTCTTATGACGTGTATTAATCGATTATTCATTCACAGTCAAAATATTGTTGAATTCTGTCTCTTGTTAATAATCCGTTCATTCTATAAATAAATAAATAAATGAATCAATCATCAAATCAACCAATCAATCACTTTCTCACTCATTCTGAGAGTCGATCAATCCCTAATCAATAAGTTAATCAATCTATGAAAAAGAACGGTGTGTTAGTGGATTAATGAATCACTCATTCAACTGATCAATCATTTAAACACTACTTTAAAGAATAGCTGATGAATTATATAATATATTTACCAAGAAGCCGATCTAGCAATTGGCGGATCAGTTACCCAGTGAAACCCCAAAGTACTCAATCAATCAGAAAATCAGTGAGTCACTACTAAAATCAATCATTTAATCTGTTAATTCAGCCACTCTCAATGAACTGATCTATGATGGTGTCCTTCATCCATGCATTTGAGCTAGTCATAAATTCATTCGATTTATCTATCAATTGAATATTCAACTATAATGTGACAATCACTCGACAAATGAATTGATTAATCTACCAGTCAACATTTTAATCATTCTTATTCAACAACTTAATCACCCAGTCACTCATTTACTCTAATAATCAGTCATCGGTTTATTAAATCCATTATTGAAACTAACCATTTCTTCATTCAGTCATACTCAATCAAGCATGTCATCATTCAATTACTCAATTAGTCAGATAATACTTCAATCATTCAGTCAATATTTTGATTATCTGTTAATCATTTAATGACTTTCGATGAATCAATCCATTAGTCAATAACTAAATCAATCAAATAATCTTCTGAGTTCAAAATCCGCCGTGGTCGATTTACATTTCATCCTTACGGGCTGGATAAAATAAGTACTAGTTAAATGCTGAGATCGATGTAATCGACTCACCTCCTGCCACGAACTTGCTGGAATTGTGCCAAAATTCGAAACCATTATTACAAAGAGGTGTTTTGCGTTATGTCTGAATATATTTTAGCTTTGTAATGCTTCCATCATTATTGACGCTTCCCCTGTCGGAGAGCTGGCAGAATCGTCAACACACCGGGCAAATATTCTCAGCGGCATTTCGTCCGTTTGCACCTTGTGAGTTCAAATTTCGCCGAGGTCGACTTTGTCCTTCATCCTTTCGGGGTCGATTAAATAAGTACCAGTTGAAAACTGGGGCCAATGTAATCGACTTACCCCATCTGCCAAACTTGCTGGCCTTGTGCCAAAATTTAGAACAAATATTCTGCCAACTATCGTCATCACCACGTCAGTTTTATGCTGATATTAAGTAAACCTATCTAAAAAATTTCTTTTGCTCGCCCTCCCCACCAAGTAGTAGCGACCTGAGCGTTAGTAAGTTCCCTGACCTCTGAACATTACTGACTGATGTCCTTAGATACACTGGGCCTTTTCCTTGGCGTATAGATGGGTGACTGAGATCACGATAAACCAGCCTGAACAGGACGTCAGTCCGTCGTAAGTTTACTCCTTTGCAGCTGAGTGGAATGGAGCAGCGAGAAATGAAATGTTTTGCACAAGAATACAATGCACCACCCGGTCCGGAAATCGAAACCACGATCTTGTGATCATTATCACAGCAGTCTAACCCCGACGCCACGCATCTTCGTTACCGCAGTAGTCGATTAGTAAGCATTAGAGACCATTTCAACTTCACTTTTGTACAACTGTTTCACACACACACCGTGAAACCAACGATCATTGACAACACTAATAACATCGTAAAAATAGTACGATGTTTTTAATTATGTTCAAACCAAGGAAAATATTCACAATAAACTAGCCATTAGTTCTCTCCCTTACATCACATTACAATGCGCATGACAGGTCCTGATCATTCACCAAAATGATATGCATGTGGCATTGAGAAGGAAGTTCTTGCGTGAATGAACTTTTCTACGCCTAATATTTTTGAGTATTATCATATTATTCATCAGGTGAAACTTGAAGTAGCAAAATATTTACCTTCTAAAATGCATTATACACACATGCGCACGCATGCGCGCTGGCACACACACACACACACACACACACACACACACACACACACACAAATACACCAAAATGCGGACGTACGCGTGTACGCGTATATATGTATATATATGTATCGTTTTTCTTGTAATCTCGCTCACTCGTCCGCATACATTATCCCCTTCTGTCCCGCTGTCAATATCTATCAATATTTATATTACGAACTTTAACGAATTACTTGTTGACACTTAAACTAGGTGACCTGGCATGCATTTATGTATGCATTTATGCATGTATGAGAGTATGAAGTTGTGTATGTGAAAATATGAATATGCATGTATGCGCTGCGTTAATCTTAGTATGTGTCTGTTTCTGTGTGTATGTTGTATTAATGCATCTATTTGTGCATATTGATGTGCGTGTACGCGGTTTATTAATGTTTGTATGTGCATATGTTTATGTGTTCGTGTTTCAATATGTATATCTGTGTGTGTGTGTGTGTGTAAATGAGGGAGGAAAGCAAAGCATAAGGCTGATCTCTGTTTAAACAATATAAAACACGTTGCCTTGGTAACAGCTGATTTCTCTTATGTCACAGTGGTCTGTCTTCCACACATATAGACACATTAACATAAGCACACGGAAACATATTCACTCTTACACACTCACATGATACACACACAGATCCAGTCGTATGCATCCACACACACGCACAAACGCGTGCGGACACAAATATATACACATATATACACATCCGTCGTACAAGTACACCTACACACAGAAACATATATACACATATATACATATATACGTACACTCACATGATTATTATGCTAAGAAGTTTGTCCACTCAGTGTGAGAAAAGTTTAAAATGGAGTAAGCTGTTGTTTTACACACACAAACACGCACGTACGTGCACACACAAACGAACGCATACACACTCTACACAAACACTATCTCTCTCACACACACATTCATAGAATCTCAGTAGCACACATATACACATACACATATTCACATGTATACATACACACTGAAGGCATTGCAGTCATAGCCGTCTAATTTTATTTGACGAAATATATCCAAGCCTTTAATATCTAATGTGTCCTTCCTTTATTTCTACGATGATAAGTTGAGGTTTTTTTTATGGAGGTTAATTTGGTTGCTATGTCTAGCTGACTGATTAACCATTGCAGGACAACCATAGCAATAGTTTTCGAGATGGCCCGCATGAAACATGGCTAATCATCAAACGAGTCAAATACAGAAAAGAAATTAAAAAAGTGGAAGTTGATTTTTTCGTTAGGTTTGCCATTCAGAGAATCCCGTGGGTCACCTGAAACCTTCAGGTCGCAGTTTGCTAATGATGGATACAAGAGGATGTCGTTGGGTCAAAGGAATGGTACGAACAGTGTGGCGTGGGTTTTACACCAATGCCACACCAAAGGCAATGTAGAAAAAGATGATACTGGGCAAGTAAACATGCATTGTGTTTGGGTTGACAGGGAAGTGCAGTTAATAAATCTCAATTTTCAACGTTGTGGTGTTGGTTTCAATGACGCAATGTGACATCTTCTTCAGGTATCAACTACCATAGAATACGGATGGAAGCCCTTAACGAAATAAATGTAGTGCAGTTTTTAATCCACAAAATTCCGTAAAGTGCATAAAGCCGGTTTCCCTGTTTCTCTGGCGTATATATTCTCCCCTGGACTGGACGCTAATCCCCTTCTGTCCCTCTGTCAATATCTATCAATATTTACATTACGAACTTTAACGAGTTACATGTTGACATTTAAACTAGGATAACCCATTTTTAGCATCTGAGTGGAATAGAGCAACGTGAAATGAAGTGTTTTGCTAAATATAACAACGCATCGCTCGGTCCAGGAATCGAAACCACAATCTAACGATCATGAGCCCAACACCTTAACCACTAAACCACGTGCTTCTACTGTGTAGCGGCGTAGATGATTAAAATTACACTCGTGGCGGGGAGAACTAGCCAGTCTGATTAATTGTGGCGAAGAATATTAATAAATATAACTTCTGAAACTAAATGTGTGGCTGTGTGGTTAAGAAGCTTGACAACTGTTGCCGGCGTGTTTACTTATCGGTTTGCCAAAAGCAACCGATAGAATAAGTACCAGGCTTTATAAAAAAAAAAAAATATCAATTACTGGGATCCATTCATTCGACTAAAAATTCTTCAAGGTAGAACCCCAGTTTGGCCTCATGCTAATGATGACTGAACCAAGTGAAAGATAAAAGATGTCCCCCCGTAACCTAGTGGTTTCGGTAAAAGAGACCGATAGAATAAGTACTAGGCCTAGAAAGAATAAGTCCTAGGGTCGACTTGTTCGACTCAAGGCGGTGCTACAGCATGGCCGCAGTCTCAGATAACTGAAGCAAATAAAAAAGTATATATAAAATGTCAGAAAGACAGGTCAGTTATTCTTTCACAATGTTTGTAAATTCGTAAATATATCTCCTTCTGTGTATATATATATACTACCAAACAAACATGATTTTTATTGAACTCATAATACTTCGACGAGTCCTGTTCTGAATACTTTCTGAAATACTTTCTTGTAAACTGTTTTTAACATTTTCTTATTATTATCAAAGAATGTATAACTGTATTTTAATACTTTTTGTGATAACCAGTACTTAACAAAACTAAACTTATACAAAGCTTTACATTTTACTTTTGACAATCTTTTTCTAAAAAAGTGAAACCGGCCAAGTCAATAAACATCTTTAAAATTGCACTTTCAAACCTTCTTTCATATATATATATATATATATATATATATATAAGCATGGTCAACAGTATTTATAAACTCTTCAAACCCTCATATGTCAATGCTTATCCCAATACACGCGTGTGAACTAACATACATTAAGACAGTCACACATCAACACACACACGCAAACACACGCACACACAGATAAATAGATATGCACACACATGTACACTAGTATATACATTCACACAATTAAGTCAATGACCTGAAGCACGCCACCGCTTTCTTCTCTTTACTCATTGTAATGAAGTAATTTATCTTTATTGATATACATATTTGCTTTTCACATGATCTACAAACCAGCCAATCATAACTGAGCTCTCAGTGACCAGCTAAACATGGTGCATGTGTTGTTTATTCTGTTGTCGATGTCACAGGTGTTGTTTTGCCATTGCTGTTATTATTAATAAATGACCAGTCAATTAGGAGGGTCGATACAAATGACCTATACACACATCTAAAATGTAAGACATTGTGTAGAAGCTAGAAAAATTATTATTGTTGGTGCTGCTACAGTGTCTACTGTTCCTAATGTTTTTTTCTGCTCATACTGCATCTGATGTTGTTGTTGGTGGTGGTGGTGTTGCTTTTGTTGTTGTTGCTGTTGAAGTACATTTTTTTTTTTACTTCTGCTCGGTGAAGAACTGCAATTTCTGGCGGGTTTACATACATCTACGAAAAGGTCGCTGGAAAACTGCCAAGACATAATAATACAAGATGGGGATAGCTAGACAGATAGGCAAACAGACAGATTGTACCTCCTTCACAGACACACACACACACACACACACACACACACACACACACACACACACACACACACACACACACACACACACACACAAGGAAGGAGGGGAAAGAGGATAGAGAGAAAAATACAGCAAAAGTAATAAAGCACAGACAAATATACACAAATATTTTGCCCTGGTAGACATCAAGATACACATACATACATGCGTTTATACATATACTTACATATACATATACATACAGCCCCCCATATATATATATACATATATATATATATATATATATATATATATATATATATATATATATA
>NC_068988.1:88302193-88303392 GCF_001194135.2 Octopus bimaculoides
ATATATATATATATATATATATATATATATATATACCCACACACGCAGCTATGTTTATATCCCTACCATCCGAGGCGTCTGGCAATAACGGCATGCTGAATATAACTAAATGATTTTGCAGTTCATTTCGTATGTATTTATGTATACAAATACACACATATGTGTGTACACAAACACATACACACTTCTACACACACACACACTGACGCATATATATGTGTTTACACACAAGCATAGATAGATATATAGATATATAGGTAGGTAAACAGGCTGAGAGGGAATGAGAAAGTAATGGGCAGAGGACGGAAGAAATAAAACATTTGTGGCCTTGCGGCTGCAATGTACCGATGATGGAAACTTTTCTTCAGTTGAATGATCGTCTTACACACACTGTCTAAACCTAGGCTGTTTTTGTTTGTGTATCACTAACACGGCCCCATAAATGTGAACAAACAGTACTGTAATGGAGGCTGTATTTGTTGTTTGTAGAAGCAAGCAGGCGCGCTGTTTTAGAGAAATATTCTTGAAACGTTATAGTGGCGAACTGGTAAAGCTATTAGGGAAAAGGACAAAATGAGGTGAAGTATTTGTTCTCAGAATCAATGGGACTTAGCATCGAATAAACGTTTTAGTATCTGTGGAAATAGAAACAGAAAGAGAATTTCTGTTAACTGTAGGGAAATGAAAGCTGCAATACTTAAGAAGTACGTCATCAAAGCCCAGGACGTCATTTTCTACATCCTAGAGGAAAGGGTCAATGGCGAACAAGAACGTGAGAGACGGGAAAGACACTGGCTGGGTGACAGTAAAGAATGGACTAGAAGACTTCTCATCAAATGTCCTTCCATGGGCAGAACCAGAATCAGAAATCAATGGTGAGAGATGGCGCAAACGTGCATAGTCCCCGACCCTCAGTATTGAGGATGGGAATTGACAAGAGGAAATAAGGTAATTTGCTCTGGACCTTTGAATTCTGGGTTCAAATCCTGCCGAAGTTAAGTTTGCTTTTCCTCTTTTTGAAGTCAGTAAAATAACGGTTGCTCCAAGGTGTGGTGGCGGTAATGGTAGTAGTAGTAGTAGTAGTAGTAGTAGTAGTAGTATGAGTAGTAGTAGTAGTAGTAGTAGTAGAGTAGCAGTAGCAGTAGTAGAAGTAGTAGTGGTGGTAGTAGTAGTAGTAGTAGTTGTAGTAGTAGTAGTAG
>NC_068988.1:88303402-88305332 GCF_001194135.2 Octopus bimaculoides
AGTGGTGGTAGTAGTAGTAGTAGTAGTTGTAGTAGTAGTAGTAGCAGCAACAGCAGCAGTAGAAGTAGTAGTGGTGGTAGTAGTAGTAGTAGTAGTAGTAGTAGTAGTAGTAGTAGTAGTAGTAGTAGTAGTAATAGTAGTAGTAGTAGACTCGGGGCATGCTCTGTTATAGCATGTCGCTGCATAAACCATTTGTAAGTGATTCCCTACTCCTGATGGATGGCATCTTTGCACCACGCAGGCGACAACACTTTAAACCATTTATCTGTTTAGGCAGTCGTTGGTGGTGAGGATTTTGTGAGTAGTGAAAACCCTACTTCAACCTCTTTTAGACACCATTTACGACACGCAAAGGAAACCCAAACGTTGAGTCTGTTATTTTATATACCAGTCCATATACGGCAATAGGGTAAAATGAAATGCAATGTTTTGCTCAAGAGCACAACACGTCACCGAATCTAGAAATCGAACAAATGATTTGACGATGATGAGAGCAACACCCTAACTACTAGATCACTAACTACTAGTTTAGGGTATTGCTCTCAGGTGCCAAGGTCAGGATGTTCGTCTCAGGATGATGGACTGAAAGAATTCTTAAAACTATAGATAAGGTGTCTGATAGTGTCCGTTTGGTATCTTTACATTCTGAATTCTTGTGTTGTAGGGTTAATCTATCATTTAGTTTAGCACCATCGCATAAAACCTTAATAGTTTGTAGCGGAGTTCAATCTGTTACAAGCATTCGGAATGTCTCTGGTTTGAGGATACCACTCTCATACCAGTTCCAGAACTCCTGCAAAATTAAAGAATTGTGGTGATAATCCCTAACGAAATAAACAAAAAGACAATACGATCAAATCAGAATCAGACTTTATTGAATTTTAAACATAGGTGTAGGCATAGATATGTGGTTCAGAAGCGGTCTTTGGAACCAGGCGATTTTAGGTTCAGTCCCCACTGCGTAGTTCCTTGGGCAATCAGCTTCTATCATTGCCCCGGGTCAACCAATGTCTTGTGAGTGAATTTAGTTGATGGAAACTGTGTGGAAGTCCGTCATATATACATAAAAATGTATGTGTTTATGTGCGTGTGTTTACATATATGTCTGTCTTTGTGCTTGTGTTTGCCCTATCCACTGCTTCACATTCAACATTGATTTGTTTAGATCTCCGTAACTTAGCAGTTCGTTAAAAAACTCAATAGAATGAATGCCACACTTCATAAAGTAAGTACAGGGATCGATTTTTTCGACAAAACCCTTGAATGCGCCTCTCCAATATGGTCGCATTCCAATGACTGATAAAAGATAAAAGATACGGAATGTTGTTCAATATGAATTTCCGTTGCCTGTCCGTGGAGATAATGACGAAGTTGGCTTTCCATACATTAAGTTGCATGGGTTCTCACTGTCAGAAATTAGAAGCAGCTCACCTGTTTGATATCATTCACGCAGCGTGTTAATGCTGTTAGGTTCTGTTGTCTGTTTTCTGGGTTAAAATACTGACTTTGTTTTGTTTACGGTTGGAACGGAGTTGCTGTTGATGGGCGGACCACACATACACATGAACGCACACGCGCAGATACTGTCTGTCCGTTTGTCTGTCTCTCTCTCTCTCTGTATGTCTATCTGTCTGTATTTCTCTCCCCTTCTCTCTCACCCACCTACAAATACACACACATATACCTTCAGGCATCTTTGCCAACTTAACTGTCTATCTATCTATCTATCTATCTATCTATCTATCTATCTATCTATCTATCTATCTATCTATCTATCTATCTACGTACCTAACTACTGACACATCTATCAATGTCTCTCTCTCTCTGTTTTATATATAATATATTCGTACATACACACATCTATCCATGTACCCACATATATGTATGTATATGTATATAAGTTTATATATATATATATATATATATATAT
>NC_068988.1:88305686-88306536 GCF_001194135.2 Octopus bimaculoides
AATATTTATGAAGAACTCATTGATTTTAGTAAGACGTAATGAAATACGTACTGTGTCTCCCTATAAGTTTCCACAGCAACCTGAACTAATGGCACCGGTGCCTGCCTTCGTGTCAATAGCTATTCACTAAAGACTTTTCATAATTCTTTCCCAGCGCTGTTAAAACCGGGTGCTTAGCAGGGTTGAGTGATATTGCACAGAATGCACTGCTTGATACGGCGAGTATGTGCTTAGCTGTGTCTGTTCGCGCGAGCGCGCGGGAGTGTGTTGTGGGTGATATTAAAGGAGTAGGAGTAGGAGGTGGAGTGTGTGGAGTGGGTGTATTGGGTGTAGGTAGTGAGGCTGATTGGCGGCGGATGCTCAACAAATATGGCTGCATTTCGTGGTTGCTGTTCTTCATTGTCTTTTCTTGTGCTGTTTTCTGCTGTTGACGTTGTTGTTGTTGTTTTTCTTGTTGTTTTAGTCGATATTATTTATACGGACATTCGCACACATACAAACACGAACACACGCATTCATTTCATACCTACATAAAGACATACTTAAAGACACATGCTTATACGCACAGGTTTATTTTCATGGACACTTTGCAAATCACCTGCATACATAATAATAGTCATATATATATACACACACACTTCACACAAACATACGTGCACGAATATACCTACACACTTATATGCACTTGCACCTACTCAGTGGATCACTTTCATGCACATGCATACATACATATAAACATATGCACACATTTAAATCCGAACATATGATGGCATATGATATATATGTGTGTGTGTGTGTGTGTGTGTGTGTGTGTGTGTGTTTGTGCATATATATATATTTACATATATAT
>NC_068988.1:88308291-88308547 GCF_001194135.2 Octopus bimaculoides
CACACACACACACATATATATATATATATATATACATATATATTTATCCACAGAACCATATAGTCACATACTCATATATATCTAGGCACACACATACATAGATTCACATTCATAGTCTCACATACACACACACACACATACACACACACTCACACACGGACACGCACACACACATGCACACACACAAACGGATACGCTCACCCTTATATCAACATATTAACACACATATATATATATATATATATATATATATATA
>NC_068988.1:88309140-88309966 GCF_001194135.2 Octopus bimaculoides
TCTATCGATCTCTTTTTGCCGAACCACTAGATTACGGGGAGGTAAACACACCAGCATCGGTTGTCAAGCGATGGTGGGGGGGGACAAACACACAAACATACACACACACACACACACACACATATATATATATATATATATATATACATATATACGACAGGCTTCTTTAAGTTTCCGTCTACCAAATCCACTCACAAGGCTTTGGTCGGCCTGAGGCTATAGTAGAAGACACTCGCCCAAGGTGCCACGCAGTGGGACTGAACCCAGAAGCATGTGGTTGGTAAGCAAGCTACTTACCACACAGCCACTCGCAGTTTTGTTCTTTTTCTGTTTGATGTTGTTGTAATTGCTGTTGTTGTCGCTGACGTGTCTCTCCAACAACTGCTACTGATGTTGATGCTATTGTTGTTGTATTGTAGCCGCCATTAATATTTTACTCGTGCCGTTGTTGCTATTCTCATGGTTCTTGTTGTTGTTGCGATTGCTATTGCTCTGACCATTAATGTAATGTTGCTGCTCTTACTGTTGCTAATGATACGGTTATTGGTTTTACTTTTAATGTTTGCCGATGTTGTAGTTGTTGTTCGTGTATTCTATTGTTATTGTTTTTGTCGTGGTTGTTGTTGCTGCTCATATTTGTGTTTGTGAATATTTGATGTACCAAGTTATAGACTATTCGACGTAAATATGTCTATTCATCGAAGTTTATGTTTCGGTCTCTCTACATAAACTTCATACGTGTATAAATACACACTACACGCACGTACATATATACATATATGCATACATACACACACACACACACACACACACACACACACACACA
>NC_068988.1:88310778-88311757 GCF_001194135.2 Octopus bimaculoides
ATACATACATACATACATACATACATACATATATACTCTTTTACTCTTTTACTTGTTTCAGTAATTTGACTGTGGCCATGCTGGAGCACCGCCTTTAGTCGAGCAAATCGACCCCAGAACTTATTCTTTGTAAGCCAAGTACTGATTCTATCGGTCTCTTTTGCCGAACCACTAAGAAGAAATCATCACCTTTTGTCAAGTGGTTGTAGGGTCAAACCCAGACACAAAATGCTCGCACACACATATATATTGACATTAATAATAATAATAATAATAATAATAATAATAATAATAATAATAATAATAATAATAATAATAATAATAATAGTGTCAAGAAGAAGTGAAAGTATGTACTTCAATGAATTTAAATACAGATAAAGGAAGACTTTTCAAATTTGCTGAGTATATTAAAGGAATGAAAAAAACCAAGCAAAATGAAATATTTACGCCATTACGGCAAATATTCGTCTACCACTTGAGAATGCTTGAGTAATTATGATATAGGTTCAAGCATTCTCAAGCGTTAGGCGAGAAGTTTTAAATGTAATAACATAAATGTCTTCTTTTATTTTCTTTTATTCCATTTCATTTCCATGGAAAATTTTGATGAGTTTCTGTGTCTGCATATAAAGAAACTAAAAACGAATTGATTCATTTCTTCTGACTAACCATATTACTAACAAAATACTTTTCTGTACACTACCAGATACATTTTACACCAGTATACACTTGTACGTATATTTACATAAGTATATATTTAAATACGCCTATATACACACATAGAAAATTTGTATATATGGAAATGTATATATAAAGATATGAATATACATACACATATGCACACATATACATGTATGTAAATGCACACGTGTACATACAAATAAGACATAGTTTTGAAATACAGATATCTAGGGGTATATATATGTGTATATATATATATATATATATATCTATATATATATATATCTATATCTATATA
>NC_068988.1:88312246-88313868 GCF_001194135.2 Octopus bimaculoides
AGAGAGAGAGAGAGAGAGAGAGAGAGAGAGAGAGAGAGAGAGAGAGAGAGAGAGAGAGAGACAACATACAAGAATAATAACTTGTACAAAGAAAAGAGCGTGATGAAATAGTAAGCGTTCATAGAATTACTGTGCATGTGTGTGTGTTTGCGTGTGGGTGTGTGTGGCAGGATGAGTTCAATAATAATAACAACAACAACAATAATGATGATGATGATGATGATGACGACGACGATGATGATAATGATAATAATGATGATAATCACGACTGTGAAATATTAACAATAATGATAGTAGTAGTAGTAGTACGAAGGGAAAATACAAATAAGAACAGAGGTGACAAAAATTGACAAACGAGAGTAGTTGAAAACGAGAGACAACGCATAAGATAGATTGAAGCTGTAAGACAGAAGAAGTTATCGGATAAAAGAATCTATCACTGATAAAATAATCTATAAAGGTATAAGTAGGATTCAAAGCCATATTTTAGTAGAAGCTAATCTTTCAAACTGATCACGACATCAGAAATGTGTCGGCGTTCTAGCGGGATTATTGGTAAGGAAACTGATGGATTATTTTCAAATAGTCAACGGTCATCGACAATCAGATCTGGTTAGTACTGATGTAAAGGTCGTAGTACTATAATGATGAAGATGATGATGATGATAAGGATGCAGGTGGTGATGGTGGTTGTGGTGGTGGTGATAATAGTTATGAGAGTAATGGTGGTAATAAATATAGGATGCTGGTAACGGTGGTGAAACGTGAAGAAAAATGGCGGAAAAGTTATATCCTTGCATCTAAAAGGCACGCGTCCATATAAACGATAGGGTGGAAAAATGCTTTCATTTATAATAATCACACACACACACACACACACACACACACACACACAGAGACATACACATATACAAACACACGCATACACACACACAAACAAACACACACGCTCACACACACATATACATATATATATGTGTATATATATGTGTCATTCTATCTTTCTCTCTCCCTCTCTCTCTCACTCTCCATATATATATATATATATATATATATATATATATATATCATATCATATAACTTAATATGTAGTTATATACATATAAGAATAACACACACGCTTACATACATACATGTAAAATTATATGCATACATACACCCACTATATAATATGTTTGTGAGTGTGTGTGAGTGTGTGTGTGTGCGTGCGATTGTGCGTGTGTGTGTGTGTATTTGTGTAAATATTGTTCACGTTCACCAAGTTAACGATGTAAGTTCGAGATAATGTATCCAGTAGTAAGGAGTCTGTTTGATTTATGTCTCCTTTTATCTGTTAATGCCATCTGTTACACATGGGTATAGGCAATTCAAGATAATCATTCACACACACACACACACACAAACGTATGTACATATGTATGTATGTATGTATGTGTATGTATGTATGTATGTGTATGTATGTATGTATGTATGTATATGCATACATGGCTATACAGAAAATAGAAAAGCATATACACATAATAATAGACAAATAGGTATTTTTACATCTATATCTGTATGTATTTATCTACAGATTGATATAAAGATATATATATATATATATATATATATATATATATTTA
>NC_068988.1:88314450-88315581 GCF_001194135.2 Octopus bimaculoides
ATATATATATATATGTACATCTATATATACAGACACGTTTATATATATAAATGCATACATGCAATTACACTCATATGTGCATAAATACTCACTCACACTCACACAAGCATAGACGTAAATGCGGCTGAGCGTGTGTCTCTACCGTCTTGTTTGTCCATGTGTGTGCATGTCTATGTGCGCATGTTTATATCACTGCTTTACGATCGCATATATTTATATATTTGTGTATTTTTCAACCCTGTCCCTATTGATCACATGTATGTCTCTAATGCGGAAAGATTATATAGTAAGACCAATGAAAAAGCCTTTCGCACCAAATCCTTCGGGCTGTATAATGAAATCACTTAGTTGAATCTTTGTGTGACATCATTGGAGGAACGTTATTGGGTCGCCATCTTAAAAGAGCGACAATAGAATAAAATTGTGAGTATTATTTTACACATGAGAGGACAGAAATGGTGGTGCCGATAATTTGTGTGAAGCCTGTGCGAGATTATTCAACCCGATAGAATATGCAGATAATATCCCTCAAACTGTCCACTTCTAAAAAATTAGTTGGATATATTGCATAATTTCGTCTCAGAAGCAATACAATCGAATAAGAAACAAGAGATTATCAAGGAAGGAATCGGAATTAATCGTGAAATTTCCACACAGAAACAACTCAGCTATGGCTATTATTCAGAAATAATTTTCCATTACAAACTAGGTCTGGAGAAAAGTGCAGGGCCCACAGCCTTCACAGCATCTCCCAGATCGACGAGACTATTTTCGTTATTGTTCCTCGTGAACATTCATTTATAAGTCAACACATGTACGAATGGTATGGACAAAGAAGGAATTGCAGAGAAATGACGGAGTGAGAACGAAGGAAGCTGGGGTCTGGCAATGAAGGACTGGATTAGCCAGAGTCTTCGGAAGTTGGATATAATAATTGTCATCGGATTAGGAGAGACGAGAGGGACAGGAATTTTTGAATGGTGGTAGCATGAGCACAGTCAGATGTAAGAAACAAAGGGCGTTCTGGTTGTAGTAGTAAAAGAAGCGAGAGGAAAGAGAGAGAGAGAGAGAGAGAGAGAGAGAGAGAGACAGACAGATAGATAGATAGAGAGAGAGAGAGACAGAAAGACA
>NC_068988.1:88315623-88318010 GCF_001194135.2 Octopus bimaculoides
ATATATATATATATATATATATAGAGAGAGAGAGAGAGAGAGAGAGAGAGACTGTGAGCCACAGGCCGGAGTGTGTTAGTGATAAATTTGTGCCACAAATCGGGTAACACTTTTCTGTATGTGATCTAGGATAAGTGTGCTTGTTTATGTGTGTCTGTGTCCGCAGTAGTAGTAGTGGTATTAGTAGTATTAGTAGCAGTAGATAGAGAATAAAGAAAACATACTAAAATAACTATGCTATCCACTACTACTTGGTCTCCCGGCATTTTTGAAATAGTAGCCAAATAACCCTTTTCTATCTACTGTCTTAAGTGAAGGAAATACCTGACAATGTGGTTTCAAATACACTATGTCTGTTCTAATAAAGAAGAAAAAAAGGGAGAGTGTTCAACGCTAGAGTGCTTTTCAGAGCAAACCTACCATTAACCAACATTATAAACAAAAGCAATTACAATACTAGATCAACGATTTACTCTTTACACGGTCATTCGACATGCTATACACAGCAGACAATTTTTCTTCAAATCATACTTTACGTTTTGAAAATATAAACTTAGGTACATATAAATATATTCCTAATCACCCGTAAAACGACAGGACGGTTATGTCTGCACTGTCGTTCATCCTATGTTTACAATATCGATAGAGAGCTAGCGATAAAGAACAAAGACAGCACCAGGATGTATAGCGCACAGCATGATACTAAAAATGAGTATATACGTTATAAATGACTGCATGTCAAAGGTTACAGCTTGGCTGTCTTTTAAGTGATGCCATATTTCACACATACAGGACCTGAAGGTCTAGACTTTCTTGCAGCGTGAGGCCAAGTGTGCATCAATTATACTGAGAGCTATGCCAGCGGAACGCAAGTACCAGATAGGATCACCCATGCTGGACAGGTCAAGCGATAAATGACACATGAATGTGGACAACCTCCTTTCAGACGAAAAATGGTTTCCGTATAGCGCCAACACTTCTACATTGAAAAAAAGCAAACTTGCAAACACAAAAGCATCATGGTGATTCAAAATCAACAAGCCTTGGCAGGAGAAGGTCTTCCCTGAAGGAAACATATTACACAGCGCAGCAAAATCCGAAAGGAAAGTCGAATTCCCAACGACACTGCCAGGAAAAAAATCCCAAAATTAATCCGCAAAAGAAGTAGAAAAGAACATGTCCTAAAAGTAGCTGGAGAGAAGATATGGAGGTAGAGCAGAAAAAGTAAGGATCGAATTATAGAGAAAGAGAAGCTCAGAGTCGAAAACAGTGGAAACAAGTCGTGGATGCACTATGCTCTGTAAGGAGCAAAGGGATTAAAGATGATTATGATGTTTGGGCAAACGTGTCTGAGTGTTCGTATGCTGGCGGAAACCTATCATAGCTGTCATGAAGAGGGTATGCGGCTACAGTGTTGGAAGAAAATGGTCAATTGTTGAGTGATTTCGATAATCGCTGAAACTACCAATACAAAATGTTAAATAAACAAATAAATAACGGTTTGCAAGTTAGACACTGGGCTAGTGCTTTTGTGGGGAAGGGATCAATCGATTAGATTGACCTATATTATACATCCCTAAAGGAATGAAAAGCATGGTTGACCACAATGGAATTTAAACAGAAGAGATGTCGCAAAGTATGTATTCAAACTCTTTAATTACTTGTACCATGCAGGTGCTTAGCCTGCTTCGTCCCAGTTAGCCTAAAGCTAAGTAACAATAAAAACACCAACAATGATTTATACATTCCGACGAGTGTATTCTTAAGTTCCTACATTATGTGGAACCGTATGTATGGATGTATTTATGTATGTATTTATGTATGTATGTATGTATGTCTGTCATTATTCGGTCTATTTCAAGATTTCTTGGCAATAGAGAAAGAACCGGTTTCTAACCTAGATCCAAGGCTCCTTCATTGGAATTTCAGTATCAACAACAGCGTATTTTTGTATGTATGTATGTATGTATGTATGTGCACATATGTATGTATTCTAATGCATATAGTTACATATCTAGACATGTTCATATATATTTAAATGTTAAACTTCTGGAAATTTTTGCAGATTTCTACAGTTCCAATGATGAATTGGATCTGTAGTCTTCGAATCAGTTTACTTCTTTCTGATTTTGAGAAGCCTAATTTCTCAAGATTGGTATTTAGGCAGTGTGTTACATATCCCAGGATCCCAGTAATTACAGGTATAAAACTGAACTTGTAATCTGGATAGAGTAACTGCAGTTTCTCAATAGTTCAGCATAGGTGTTCTCTTTTTCACTGATCTTCAGTTTTATCTTAACAGGTATGTATGTATGTATGTATGTATGCATGTATTTTGGTAGGTAGGTAGGTATGTAGGAATATATTAATATTTTTGTGCATTTATA
>NC_068988.1:88320564-88326201 GCF_001194135.2 Octopus bimaculoides
TTACAGTTTGTAGTATAAAGAGAGAAGACAGAAAAAGCAGAGATGCGCCATCTTGGGATTTTTAATATGGCTAATAATTTTAATTTATAGCTTCAAAATTCTGGTTTTTATTTTATTTTATAATTTCAATTGTACTCAATGTATACGCTGCTTCTACATGCAAAAATGAGTAAGAGAAAGAGAGGTTGGCGTGAGGTTATATTCCAGGCGAAACGATGCCGTGTGTTAATGTGGTTCCTTTTCCCACTGGTGTGCATGATGAATTCTCTCTTATGTTATGCAAAGCAAACGCCTTCAGAAAGACAACGCCACATCGTTCTCATTTGTGTTTCATTTGTTACTTAGATGCGAGATCACAAATTTGCTAGTAAATTAAGATGATGTTAAGCTAATCTAACTGAAACTAGTGAAGTGTAATGTTTGACGATCTACATAATACAAGGCCACACATTTTGGGGGTAATAGTTTAGTAGATTAAAATTATGCAACTGAAAAAAAAACGAAGTTGATTGTCCAACGCTCTACGCAACGCAAGGTTTCACATTTTTTGGTTAAAGTTTCGTAAGTTAAACATGCATTTAATTACCAGCGAAGCATGCTGTCCGCAGCTCTAAGACAAGACCTCTGACTTGTGTAAGTTTTATTCGATGAAATTAGACCAATTAAAACCAGCAAGGTATACTGTCCGCTGCTCTACGTAATGAAAGACTAAACGTTTGTTGGGTAAATTTTCGTGGTTCAACCTAACGTTACTGAAATCAATGAGACATACCGTCCGGCGCTCTACATATTCTGCCAACGTCGACCCAGTTCATTTTCAACATTCCCTAATAACATCCATGATGTTTGGCAACACTGAATGGAACGATGGGATCTTCTGTCGACAGCTGAGTGAAGGAGTATGCCGCATTGAAAACTAGTGATATGTATTTTCTCCCCATTTTTAGGTATAGGCGAAGTCAATTCTACACGATGTAAAGAAAGATATCAACATCAATTTATGGATTCATCGCTTTGAGACTTGTATATACACATACATACATGCATACATACATACATACATACATACATACATACATACATACATACATAACCTGTAACTTTTGGGGCCCTGAGATATGTAACACTGTAACACACTGCTGAAATAACAATCTTGAGAAATTAGGCTTCTCAAAAGAAGAAAGGAGAAAGCTAATTCGACGACTACATATCGAATCCATCACTGGAACTGTAAAAATCTGTAACATTTTCCAGAAGTTTATCATATAAATATATATGAGCATGTCTAGATATGCAATGATATGCATGAGCATACATAAAGGAAAAAATACAAATGTGCACATATACATACATACATACATACATTAGTAGAAAGCTCTGTGAAGATAGTAACATCGATCATCAAAGCAGTTTATCATGGACCAATAGCCGGATTACTACCTCTCACTTAGAAGGGTTTGCAATACAGGAAATATCAATCAAGTACCTGATGCACAAAAGAAATAGAGATGCGGGAAAAGCAGCAAAATGTGACAAGCGATGCAGACCTCGTGGAGTACACACTGAAGATATCACCGAAGTCATAAGCAGTTATCCGAAAATGATATTACGGTATAATCTACCGATGAGATATGTTGTAGCTAGAATATTCTACAATGAAATCCGTCAGAAGGATAATCCAGAGGACAAAGAAATAAGAACCTACATTATGGTAGAAGGCCACTCATAATGCAAAGAAATACTGGTGGAATGTACCAGTGAAGACCACAATAAAATGTAAGAAGAGAAATCTGCCCAATGGCTGATGTAGAAATTCCAATGAAGGAGCCTTGGATCTCGGTGAGACCCGGTTCTTTCTCTATTGGCAGGAAATCTTGAAATAAACTAAATAATGACATACATACAAGCAAAAATACCTTGTTGCTGATGTTGAAAATATGTGTGTGTGTATGCGCGTACATGTATGTGCGTGTTTTTTTGTCTGTTCTTGTCACCCACCACGTCCTTGACAACTGATGGTGTGTTAGTGTGTTTACGTCCCAGTAACCTAACTGATCGGCAACAGAAACCGATATAAGAAGTACGAATTTTGAAAGGTAATGAGGTTGACATAATCGACTTAAAATACTCGAAGGCGGTACTCCAGCATGGCCGCAGTCAAATGACCGAGGCAAGTAAAAAATTAAAGATACACCTTTCTACACGAACGGCTGTTAATTCTGTTTACTATTCTGAAGGTGGACAGATCGAAAGTAACAACTATACATTGCAACTAGAGCAGTGATCCTTAACCATTTTTTACCTATGGACTCACTTGATTCCTATTCTACTCTGATGGACCCTTCTAGCCATTCGATGTTTAAAAATTCCTATTGTATTTTTATAATTAATTATTATTAGGAATTGCATAAAAATAATTATCAAAATATTTTTTGGATTGCAGAAGTGTAACCAATGTACTGCAGATGAATTTTAACAGCAAAATCTTATGTGGACCCCAAAGGATCATATGGATCTCGCTTGAGAATAACTGAACTAGCGTTTAACTTTTCACATGGCAGATAACTTTGGAAGTATACTTTTACCAGAGTATTAAAATATCAGAATACGGAGTACATAAATCAATTTAATTCGTCTTTATCAAATTTATTGTTGCTTATACGAAATGATGAAATGAATAGTGATTTTCAGAAAGGCAAATATTTAACACTTTAAAATAAAGTAAATAAAACAAGTTTCTCATTTGTATCTCTCCTCCCATAACGAGTGTCATTTTCTCCCTTTCCTCCTCTTCCCTCCGTGTCTCATGATTGATTCATTCACCCTCACTGTTTATGTCGGATTCTTTAATCTCTGTTCTGCCTCCAAGCGTGATATCTATACTCATCTTGCAACTCTAATATTAACTCTCTTTGTATCGCTCTTTGTATTTTCTGTACTAACTCTCTTTGTATACTCTGTCTTCGACATAAAGCGTAACTGGAGAAATTAACTAACCGATATTTTTATGCGCCGTTATAGTATAGAGATATAACCAATAAATCTAATTGGAGCCATATTAAACGTATCCGGCTCCTGTATTTTTAATGAAGATAAAAACCAGAATTATTTTGAATTAATTACACATCAGTAATTACGACGATTGTGTTGCCGCAGAAGATGGCCAGCGACACACGCTGAGGTAGCCACTACACGTCACGGCTTTTTTCTCCAACGAACCGCCGTTATCCCTATTTTGCGGAGGAAATCTGTAGTACGGAGTCCTAGAACACCTGACAGCGACCGGCAGAAACAGATAGCAGCCGGCCATTCCCCCTAGTATTTACTGATTTCCATCTCCTTCGTGTTACGGGCAGCAACGCCCAGGTTTTCAGCCGATACTGCAAGGCTGGAGCCGGAGAACGTGTCGCAGCATGTCGTGTAGCTTTCTGCCTCACTCGAATGGGAAGAAGGTTATTCTGTCGGGGTGTGCTTAGCGCCCCAGCGGTAGAGATCTGCTGGCTCCTAATTTTACCTCTATTGCATTTGGGAATGCATTTCCAAAGAACTGGGCTTTGTTTTCTAAGTAACAGAATATCAAGGAGACTTTACTTCTATATGATATCAACTGTCTCAAACAACTAAATCATGCAACTTTGTTCTTCATAACCACGTGATTTCCTCCGACGTGGGATAAACATCTTTAAACGTCTTTACACTTCAACAAAGTACTGTCTTAGATAGCTGCAATGCTTTACTTAACAAAGGGAACTTGACTCAGCGCAGTGCAATGAATAGAGGACATAACTCTTCTTCTAGAATAAATAACTCGTAAAATGTCCACAGTTCAAAGTACGGACAATCTTCTTTGACACGGACGGTAAATTGGTAGTCTTAGGCGGGAACGTCAGTGAAGGTTACAGCTTTAGACCAGTGGACGTTTATGCTCCGACAGACGCTAGTAGGCCAGATTTCTTCAGATATTTAGCAATATACGTGGGAACTTCCAGCTCTTTAGTGAAAGAGGAGTTCTTGGAATTGTTCCAGTTGCTGCTGCTGTTGTTGGTAGTGGAGATGGTGTTTTCGAAGTTTTCAAATTTATTGTAATTTATGGTATCGCTAGTTTTCACTGCAGTGACGTAGTGTTTCTCGCTCATCCCCTCTTTCTGGTAACGCTCCTCACTATTCCTAGCTATTTCATTAACCCTTCGTGAGCTAGCGTGTTCCTTTGGGATCCCAGTAAAATTTAAAAGTTATGCAACTTTTACATTTTTCATTTAAATGATTTTATATCCCATGATTTTATTGTCAATAGTTTATGTATGCGCGTACAAATTTTGAGTTAAAAATTTCCAGTCATATGGATGTTATAGCATAAAATATGGTAATTAGGATCCCAGTGAACCCCATTGGCCTTCTGTACAATTATTTTTTCTGTTCATTTTTCAGATATTATGAGCTATAAGTCAATTTTCTTTCAATTTGTACTGGTATGAATCGATATACTAAATAATTTTGTTTTATTTTATATTTAGTGCTATATGCATAGTTTAAAAACTATAAAAAATGTTGATTTCTTTCAATAAAGGATTTTTGCAGTCAATAAATTATATTTTAAACGATAATAATTAAACGATAATAATTAAAAATTTATACCCATAAAGTGATAAATTTCTTGTTCTGTATCATGTACTTACACATATATACAAGATTTAAAAAATTTTAATTTATGGATAGTGCGGAAATGTGCTAAAGGGGGTTCCTCGGGAACCCAATGGCCTTTTGTGTAATTCCAACCCCGCCAGCCCACGAAGGGCTAACATGCTTCACTGTATTACCTAATGTTTTTGGCAGGGTAGGAGAAAATAAAATTCTTACTACAGAAGCAAAATTAAATCGAGAGTTCCCCTCAACCAAATGGGGGAGGATGTATGAAAGAGAACGCACCAGTCGATGCGAAACAAACCGTCTTCCATATAGGAAGATTTTTGCAACTGAATACAATATTTTCCGTGATTGATTTATACTGGATTTTTATGCAAATCGAGTTCACAGAGTCGATATCAAGCAACAACAACAACAATAATAATAATAATCCTCTCTACTATAGGCACAATGACTGAAATTTTGGGGGAGGGGGAAAGTCGATCGCATCGACCCCAGTGCGAAACTGGTACTTATTTTATCGACCTCGAAAAGATGAAAAGCAAAGTCGATATCGGCAGATTTTGAATACAGAGCGTCGAGGTGGACGAGATGCCGCTTAGCATTTTGCCCAATGTTCTAAGTATTCTGCCAGATTGCAATAATGATAATAATAATATTAATAATAATAATAATAATAATAATAATAATAATAGTAATGATTCTTTTTACTATAGGCACAATCCTTTCTTCTAAATGCACAAAGGCCTAAGACTTTGGAGGAGAGGGTTAGTCGAAAACATTGACCCTAGTGATAAACTGCTACTTAGTATATGAATCCCAAAAGGACGAAAAGCAATGCAGATCACGATAGATTTTGAAGTCAGAGACTAAAAGTTTGGAAAAAGTTCCTTAAAGCGTTTTGTTCAGTGCTATCACAGGCTGTAACAGATTATCTGCGGTCGGCAAGATCGATGCACGAAGTACCGACAGGGAAACTACGGAAATTATTTT
>NC_068988.1:88327269-88330738 GCF_001194135.2 Octopus bimaculoides
TACTTTTATTTGAGAAATCAAATGTGCTAAATATACGCTTAGAATAAAGATATTGATAAAATATTATATTAAATCTAGACATTGAAATCAAAATGTTAGAACCGAAACTCCCATATAAATACTTAGTTGGATATAACATTGAGAATATAAAACTACATCACTCATAAATGGTGAAAATTATAGAAAATTACAACTGAAGACTACTACTTATTTCTAAAAGACTAAACTGAATCTTAGATATAAGATGCAGTTATTAATATGATAGATATCCCTCTTATAAACTACAGCTTCAAAATGTTGAATCAGAATTTAAATGAGTCGAATAGCTTAAAGAGAAAAAACTAGAAAGATCCGAGCAACATTTTGAAGACACCATCTGAAAACTGATCTAGATTAAACGTACATACACATCTACAAAAATTATGTAGGTTTGTTTAATCTCTGAAGCGGATTAGAAGAAATGGTCTCGTAATCTTCATAGATTATTTCCTACATAAAATATTCTAAATAAGGTATACACTCATATACCTGCTCCCCAACATCACTACGGCCTGCACTTGTACACATCTACTCATATACAGAGACCTCCGGAAACCACATACACATCTCTCCAATTGCTCATCTCAATTCACAGATACATTTCCGTGCCCATACACTCCACCCAACTCTCTACTATCGTATTTACTGTTCCCTATAGAACCACCATCTGATCCATGACCCCTCACATATTTTGTTCTTTCTTCCACTTTTCTCATTCATTCTCATTACTTATCTTCTCTATCTTAAACTAATATAAAACTTGTTAAAACGGTTCCCCTTAGTGTTTTCTTCTTTCTTTTTGTATTCATTGCCTTCATAATATAATATAAATTCCACACAGAAAAATTCATAATATTTACAACTCTCGCAAAAACGAGTAAAATTGATAAAAGATGGATAAAATTTTAGTGTTTACTCGTGTCTAACACATTTGATGCACATATATCTGAGATCTGCAATTCAAAGTAAGTCCAACAAACATGTCTGCAAATATATTACCAAACTGATTTGACGTTGCAATGTTTATTTGTCCTGTTGCAATACGAAAGATACAGGATAGTTTACCAGTTTCAGAGAACAACCAGCAGCATCAGTAACAGTAAGAAATACTGTTTGGTGCCGGCCAGATTCATGTAGGATGCTCAGAAGCTGGAACCTTCTACCCCACCCATAATCTATTCATTTAACTACCTACTGGCAAACAACAAAACATTGTATATCTGTTGTATTCTCCGTCTCAAAATGTCGTGGTAACGCCACGATGTTGTGACGGATGGTTTAGATACAGTGCACCAGTGTAGTAACAATAAGTTAGATGACGATGCAGCCGTAATAACAACGTAACAATCCAACAATCTCTTCATGAACCAACAATCAATATTCCAAACAAACTAGCCATTCGACACCTACTGACTTCACTGCGAACTCAACTCGAACTAACACACAAAATTCACTCCGAGAGCTATTTATTATCGCTCGGTCCAATCTATATCTCGCAAGTGTGCGCTGTGACTCTCATCACATCTCCCCTTTTGAGATTTCGACTTCCGTAAGAAGTGAAATTTATTTTACTTCTTATTTTCCCAGCCTCTCTCCCTCTTTGTATATATTTTAATTCTTTTTTTTTTTTAGAAAATTTAATATCTTTTTCGTTTTCGCATTATTTCTAGGTGTACAGTCTGTTTCCTTTTTCTATTGCTGTTTCTATGCGGCTCAATCTCTTTCGATACTGGCACCTCAAACATGTCATAGCAGACTTCTATTGATATTTCCTTTCGTTTTCAGTATGTCTCGTCTTTAATTGGTTTAGGTGTTTCTTATGTTGGCAACGTTGTCCTTTAATTTCATACATCATGTTTCCCAATATTTTAGTTACAAAATCATCCCACACATACCAACTGCACTGCGAACTCAACTCGAACGAACACACAAACTTCACTCCGACCGCTACTATTTATAATCACTCGGTCCAGTCTATTTCTCGCAACGGAGCGTCGTGACTCCCATCACTACAATATCCTAAGTACTGACATAACAACATTCAGAATTGCTAACGATGTGATGGGCGCTACATACGCTTGGGCACATCACAACTTTAATATTATTCTTTTATCACTTAAAGCATTCCTTTTCCAATATGTAGATGCATGCATTGCCTCTCGACACACACATTTCCACTCTTTAAATGAATGAGTTTATATTCATAGATAGTTAACTTCCTGATGTCACCAATTTTGACTCAGTTTTTCAAATCATTTTAAAAATAAAAGAATATTACGTATAAGAGTTTACATATTACATCCAATAAAAACTCAACTCAAATATAACTGTATCCTGTTCGACTTAATCTCCTGTTCCTATTTAATATGCTTCGATTTATATATATATATATATATATATATATATATATTTATATATGTATGTATATGTGTGTGTATGTATACATAATGTATAAAATTTACGATACACAATGAATACTGGTTTCAAATTTTGGCACAAGGCCACTAATTTCAGGGGAGGGGTTACGTCGATTATATCGACCACAGTGTTCAACTGATAATTGTACACCCATCTGTATCACTGTGCATCATATATCAGGCAGATGCATTATTGAAAACGGGTTAATTTCTTACACAACGGGTAGCTTTACAAGAGAAGTCCAATAATATTTTAATGGATCGGATATATTTTTATGAAAAACAATGCCGGATCATTTATAGTTACCTTTCGCCCTAAAAAGCGCCAGGTATTCTTCTAGTGTAATATACCCCCCACATACTTATAATTAACAATTTGCAATATATACGGAACCTTATCACAATAACAAAACGTACATGCACATTCATACGCATACATATGCACGCTCATACACACACACACATGCAGGTATACGCATTCATGCACACCCGCACACACACACACACACACACATACACACACATACATATACTGGTATAGGTATTCATGTACATACACAAATATAATTACTGATCTTCAGATGATGTGGAGAGGTGGAGAACAAACAAACTGAAATGCGTGAATATCTCTTTTAACCTCAGGAGGCTGAAGGTGTTTAGTAGGAAAGGGGTCGGATTGAATTGAGTAAATACTAGAGATGTTTATCTAGTTGGCAGATTGTGACTCTAGGTAATACAAAGACACAGTTTTCGGGAGCATGACAAGGCTAATTACGAAATAGTCAAATCAAATCATCAAAGCAAATCTTTGCTGCAGGAGGGAACTAATTACTTGAACAGAGAGAGAGAGAGACAGAGAGAGACAGAGAGAGAGATAGAGAGAGAGAGAGAGAGAGAGAGAGACAAAGACAGACAGACAGTCTGACAGAGGAGGGGAGATAGTATAGTGGAAGAGAGGGGTTGGGTAGTGTGAAGAGAGAGAGAGAGAGAGAGAGAGGAGAGAGGGGAGAGAG
>NC_068988.1:88330970-88332172 GCF_001194135.2 Octopus bimaculoides
AGAAGAAGAAGAAGAAGAAGAAGAAGAAGAAGAAGAAGAAGAAGAAGAAGAAGAAGAAGAAGAAGAAGAAGAAGAAGAAGAAGAATGTGATCAGAGAGCAGAATAAAAACAACCAGAACGTGTATTAATGATAAGAATGAGCAAGGCGAGGAAGAGGAGAAATAAAGAAAGCGGGCACTGTGGTAAGAAGCTTGCTTTCCAACCATGTAGTTTCGTTTCAATCCCACTGTGCATCAAATTCGGCAAGTATTTTGCACTACATAACCCCACGGCTCCACAAAGATTTGTGAGTGAATTTGGTAGACGGCAACTGAAAGTAGCCCATCCATCTATCTATCTATCTATCTATCTATCTATCTATAGACGCAGGCATGGCTGTTTGGTAAGAAGCTTGCTACCCAACCACATGGCTCTAAGTTCAGTCCCACTGCGTGACCCTTGGGCAAGTGTCTTCTACTATAGCCTTGGGCCAACCAAAACCTTGTGAATGGATGCGATAGATGGAAACTGAAAGAAGTGTGTCTTTGTGTATGTGTGCGTCTTTGTGTCTCTGTTTGTCTCCCACCATCACTTGGCAACCGATGTTGGTGTGTTTATGTCCTGTAATTTCGCGGTTCTGCAAATGACTGATAGAATAGGTACTAGGCTTACAAATAATAAGTTCTGAGGCCAATTTCTTTGACTAAAAACCTCTGTAAGGCAGTGCTCCAGCATGGCCCCATTTAAATAACTGAAACAAAGAAAAGAATAAAAAATATATATAAAATTGAATATTTCTATCTGTGTGTGTGTGTGTCTCTATTTGTTTCCCACTACCGCTTGACAACTTGTGTTGGTTTTTTAACGTCCCCATAACTTAGCTGTTCGGCAAAAAGGAACAGATAGAATAGGAACCAGTTTAAAAAATACATACTGGGGTCCAGTTATTCCACAAAACCCTTTAAGATGCGGCTTCCAGCTTGGCCACAGTCCAAAGACTGGAAGAATTAAATAGTAGAACATAAAATATATACATTTATAGGTTCAGGCGTGGCTGTGTGTTAAGAAATTTGCTTTCCAGCTACATAGTTCCGGGTTCAGTTCCAATGCGTGGCACCGTGAGCAAGTGTCTTCTACTATAGCCTCGAACCAACCAAAGCCTCGTGAGCATTTGGTAGACGGAAAATGAAAAAAGTCCTGTCGTATACACACACACACACACA
>NC_068988.1:88332182-88332703 GCF_001194135.2 Octopus bimaculoides
TATATATATATATATATATATATATACATATCTGTGTGTGAGTGAGTTTCTATGCGTCGGTCTTTGCGCACCACTGCCGCTTGACTTAGCGGCTCGACAAAATAGGGAAAGTAAAATAAGTACCAAGCTTAAAAACAAAAACGTACTGGGGTTGTTTCGTTCAACTAAAAACTCTTCAAGGCAGTGCCCCAGCATGACCGCAATCTAACGAGTGAAGCAAATAAAAAATAAAATATATACATATCATCATGTTGCATTAGTGATTGCAAAAAGCGAGAAAGGGCTACTAGATACCGGAGAATAGATTGCTTGTAAAATTCCTTATTGAACGAGTCAGCACCTCGTTCAAAATACGAGTTTATTGCTTGAAAGATGCAAGTCTACCGCATTCATCACTTTATTTGGTTAAGTTTGCTGACAGAAATTTAAGAAATGAAGAATTTTACACACTCACGATCTTTCTCTCTCTCTCTCTCTCTCTCTCTCTCTCTCTCTCTCTCTCTCTCTCTCTCTCTCTCTCT
>NC_068988.1:88336405-88337216 GCF_001194135.2 Octopus bimaculoides
AAGTATGTATGTATGTATGTATGTATGTATGTATGTATGTATGTATGTATGTATGTATGCATGTATGCATGCATGCATGTATGTGTGTATGCATGCATGTATGTATCTATCTGTCTGTCTATTTGTTTGTCTATTTTTCTGTCTTTCTGTCTCTCTTTCTATCTGTCCGTCTGTCTGTCTGTCTATGTATGTATGTATGTATGTAAGTATCTATCTATCTATCTATCAATCTATCTATCTATCTATCTATCTATCTATCTATCTATCTATCTATCTATCTATCTATCTATGTGTCTGTCTGTGTGTGTGTCTATCTATCTACACTGAGGAGAAATGTAACAATGCTCAGCCTATCCATGTTCGAATCTGCCTCAACGAATTAAGAATAAATATGCAAGTCATCATTTATAACCGGTTCGGAAATATTAGCAGGGATCAGGTAATAGTTTCCTTCGCTGAAGTTATAAACAAGTAATTCAGTTGCTGTTATACGTATTGGTCCAGTGCTGCTTCCAGCTGACGAGAAAACGATGTCGAAACACCATAAGTCGCGGAAACCTTTCTAGTAATGAATAGAGTGTATTATGAATGCATATTCGTCGTAAAGAAGAATCCCTTCCTCTCCTTGGAAACGCAAAAGTGATTAACATATTCACGTTCGAAATCATCGATTCGAGTCTAAGCTGTTCACCGTGATTATGACGATTTATCACACGCACACACACAAAAAACGTACACGCGCGCGCGCACACACTAACACACACACACACACACACACACACACACACACACACACACACACACACACACA
>NC_068988.1:88337728-88338839 GCF_001194135.2 Octopus bimaculoides
ATATATATATATATGTATATATATATATAAATATACATATACATACACACATGGATACATAGATACACACACACACACACACACACACATAGATATATATACGCACATGTACATACATTACGCTGAAAATCATGGTACACGTACCTGGCATATCAGTTTGTAGTTTTCATATAAGAATGACATTATTTTCTCGGTGCAACTTTTGAGAATAACTCCTGTCCTCCATTCTTCAATTTGTTAAGTTACTTGTCTTCTTGATAAGGACCCTCCTGGGGTTCCAGCAGCGGTATGTACAAGAACTGTTTCGATGCCCGCAGTTACATCTCAAAACAGTAAGTACACACCTTAATAAGCATACTAATTTAAAAGCAGAGTATACGGACCAAAAACACTATCTTCTTCTTTCTCACACATATATACACAAACATACGTGATAGTAATTATGTTTCGCCCTGAGGAAGCATCTCCGCACATACACTAAAACGGATTTTCTAATATTTCTAAGTATTTGTTACTCGTAGCCAATCGCACTTACGCTAATATTTTGTAAATGGTAAATACGCAAACATCCATAGAGAAACCTGAAACTACATCTAAACACGCTCAAAATTACACGCTTCCCCACACACATACATAGACATATACACACGCACAAACACATGCACATCCACACACAGACACGTTCACACACACACACACACACTGACACGTAAAATCAGGCATTTTCAAGTAGATAGACGTAGACATGAATACATGTGTCAGTGTGTGCGTATAGATACACTGACACATACACATATACATACATAAATATATACATAGATACATATATACGCATATATACATATGTTATCTAATAAACACAGTATATGTATTTATGTGCTACTATTAGTTTCATGCGCTGAGAGCCTGCAAAACAGTGTTTTAAACATGTTTGGTGTCCTAGCACAATCATTAGACACTATATATACATGTGTGTGTCAATGTGCGTGTGTGTGCGTAGGTGTTATATTTATATATAGACATGTACATGAACACACACATATATTTATGTATGTATGCATGTATGTATGTATGTATGTATGTATGTATGTATGTACAGAAGTATATACAT
>NC_068988.1:88342032-88344139 GCF_001194135.2 Octopus bimaculoides
AAAGTTGTGGTTTGTCAACGAAAGTGGAAGGAAATGCTTAATATAGGCTGCGGAGTATGATTATTTATTTATACCGAATTACATTTCCCTCACCACTCCAGTTTCTCGTCGCTTCGATCTTTTCGCCTGAAGAACGCAGGAGCATGAAACTCGAATAGCGAGAAAAAAGACATCTATTTTGCGTACACAAACATATAATCACAATCTCAGTGTTATCTGCGTTAAGCTTTAAAGAAATATTTCCCTTTCTTCGCTTTAACCCTCCTTCCCTGATTTTTCTCCAGTTAATTTCTCCTTTTCTCGTCTTCTAGTTCATTTCATCCCCATCTTCATATACTGCTATCTTTTTCTCTCTCACTACCACTATCTATCAATCCGTATTTCTCTACCGAACTATCTATCTATCTATCTATCTATCTATCTATCTATCTATCTATCTATCTATCTATCTATCTATCTATCTATCTGTCTGTCTAATCTTTCCTTCATTTACAAGCCCTCGCGAAAGAATTTGGAATATACTCATTGAGAATTCGAAAACAAAATCCTACATCTTCTACACCTTCTTCTTCGCTCTTACCTCCTTCTTTTCAACTTTTGACTTCGTTTTCGTTTTAAATTCTACTCATCCATTCTTATTATACCCATACACAGAAATATACATACATACATACATACATACATACACACACACACACAAACACACACACACACATATATATATATATATATGTGTGCTCATCTATTCACATATATTCAAATAAGTATACATTTAGACACGAAGATGTACATGCGTGTATATATAGAAATATATACGCAAATACACACACACTCACAATTAGACACAGATATGTAATGTAACATACACACATACACGTATATATATATGTATGTATATATTATCACTTTCCCACTTTCTCTTTAACTCACACCCCTTTTCTGCTATTTTGTTCACGACAGCCAACGTTATCAATGTCAGCGATTGTAAGCTGATGAAAGTCAAAGCGGTAGACGGCGAGTCAAGTTTCCAAAATTTTCAAACGTGAAATTCTTTAGCTAGAAGCAGTAAAACAGCGAAACGAAAGTGTATTAGAAGAAGCAAAGACTATCTGACAGAATTCTTCAAAAGTGTCACGAAGACCAGCTCTTGCAGAATTAATGGAATCAAAGAAACCGTAATGATTCAACAAACATTTTGTGTTCGCTATATCAAAAACGTGGTCCACTTAAACATTTTCAAAATGGCTGCTGACAGATTTGATCGCTGGTCGGCGAAGGGTCACAGTGACCTCAGAGCTGTTAGCTTTATCGATTTTTGCTTTTCATTTTACTTCTAATACACTACTGTCTCGGCAACTTAATCTGCCTAACTTGAAGTCATATAGGCATTCGCACACACATATACAATCACATTCTTACACACACAATATGAAAGCCAAATACACAGACATAGAACCGCATATGCGTTCACGTACATGTATACAAGAACAGGTGAAATGTTACCAATACATATGTCCGTATCATGACACCAAAATCTTAATATATGTATAATATATAATAATAATAATAATAATAATAATAATAATAATAATAATAATAATAATAATAATAATAATAATAATAATAATAATGAGCATATATTTAACACACACACACAGGCACACACACACACACATATATATCTATACAATTAAAATTAGGGTTCCGCAAGAATTGCTTCACCACATACCGAAAATTAGAAATAGCAGTCAGAATGCTATTTCTAATTTTCGGTGTCTGTCGAAGCAATTCTTGGTGAACTCTAATTTTAATTACGTTTATGTAAGTTTATCGATAATGGTATTTTAACACACCGAACAATTTGGTAAAATTACTAATTATTAATTGATTATTAATTTTTACCCTATATATATATATATACATATATATATATATATATATAAGGACATAACTATACAAGAATGCCCTTATATATATATAAATAGATAAATATGATTTAGGGAAAAACGATAGATTCTTCCCTATAAAATTGTTTTCACGATAACTACTTGATAAATTCTTATATAAGAGTTTATCCTATTATTGTATTATATATATATATATATAT
>NC_068988.1:88344685-88345827 GCF_001194135.2 Octopus bimaculoides
ATATATATATATATATATATATATATATACATGTATACATATGCATAACTGTTTGCATATGCTTGTTTGTGAAGTAGACATAATTTAATTTATCTCCCATTGTAATCTCAGAAGCATTCAATACTGTTTGACATTGAAATAATTCTTCCCTGTGACATATACTCCCATTTTAATAAGGGTTGATTTGCCATGAGTGGATGTAACAAATAGACTTACACTATAATATACAGAAATTCTATTCTTTAAAGCCCTTTCTCTTAATCAAGATTCCGTAATAATATGATTCCCTTTATTATGCTTGAATTTTTATGTTTGTTCGATAGTATAGTTTCATCACCTTCATTCTTACAGTTACAACGTGTGACCCGTTATTCTCGCGTTATGACTAATAAATGTCTGTTGTGTTCAGTAACTTTCAGCGAATTTTGCGCAGAATATTTCATTGAAACCAAGGGACTTGTTTGTTCGATAGTATACTTTCATGTTGGTTCTTACAGTCACAACGTGTGGTTTGCTATACCCGCGTCACGACTGATAGATGTTTGTTGTATCCGTAACTCTTTGCGAATTATGCGCAGAACCCATCACTGAAACGTAGGGACTTGCTTTCAATGAAGGATTCCTCATACAGGGAATGTCTTGATATTAATCATTTTCCCACATGTAAGGTCACCTGAAAGAAGAATATCTACAAATTGACTGATTCACGAACTGAAATTACTCTCTCCAGTTAAACTACAGCACATTAATATAGAGACAATTAAATATGGGAAATTACTGTTAAATAGACAACGGAAATTAGAAGTGTTACACCTAAGAGTCACTTTCGGTTGAATATATCACTATATGCTCCACATACATTTTCCAGTCGTTAGACTGCGGCCCTACTTGCAGAATTTTAGCCTGGTACTTATTCTATCGGTGATTTTTGCCGAACTGTTAAGTGTACGCAAAAACACACCAAAACCGGTTGCCATATATATATATGGGGAAGGGGTTTGTGTTTGTCCCCGCTTGGCAACCGGTTTTGGTGTGTTTTTGCGTACACTTAACAGTTCGGCAAAAATCACCGATAGAATAAGTACCAGGCTAAAATTCTGCAAGTAGGGCCGCAGTCTAACGACTGGAAAATGTATGTGGAG
>NC_068988.1:88345948-88348099 GCF_001194135.2 Octopus bimaculoides
TGTGTGTGTGTGTGTGTGTGTGTGTGTGTGTCTGTTTTTTTTTTCAGTTTCTGTCTACTGAATCCACTCACAAGGCTTTGATATTGTAGAAGACACTTCTGCGACTGAACCCGGAACGATATGGTTGGAAAGTAAACTTCTTGACTCACAGCCCACGCTTGCTCTTCTGTCATACCAATTTCGATTTTACCTTAAATAATGCCGCTCTCATGATTCTTATAATCTGCTGCGTTAGGGAAAGCCGGTTATGGATAAATTTGAGTTGTGATATCACTATTGCTAGAATAGCTTTATGATAATCCAGTATTAAAGTGCGAATATATGGAGAAATAATGAATATTTATAGTTTTATGTGGCTAAATTAGAATTTGTAATTAAGGAATTTCTTTTGCAAGGAAATCATTTAAAATCTACAGCACAATCAGTGACACTGCGCATTATATTATTTGCTGTTCACCTTCGAAAACATTTTGTCTTGAAATAGATGTAATTTCAATTTTTAAGCAGAAATAATGTATGTGTCACATTCTTTATGTTATATTGCATTAAGCAGAACCAAATATACCTTAAATTATATAATTTAAGATCCTTAAAACATTTATTAATAACTCATTAATTTATATTTCGAAGATAACAGCGATATTTTCATTTGCAAAACTAGAAATAAATCTGCTGAATCTAGTCTATTTTAAATGTATCATTTACAAATATATACAACAACAAAAAATTAAATATATTGCCTTATGAAAACACGATCTAAACAGATTATTAATTTCTGAATAAATACAAAATTTCGAAATCTTTTAATCGTTATTTTAAGAAGTTTAACCATTGTGTAAGACATGCGAGATGTTGTTAACCATTCTCCCTGCCATTCGTTTTTATATATTTCTCCCTTTTTTTTCTTTCCTACCTTCCGTCTTCCCATTCCCTCTGTTCAGTCTCTATACAATTCTATAGAAGGCTTTACAAATATGTTCATACAAAGCAGCATGCTTTGATGTGTAAGTATTTCGTCTAATTTCTTAAAGCGACTTTTATTGTTTTATCCATTTGAATTTATACGGGTATTATCTAATGTGTGTGAAATAACGTTGGCCTCTGAAGAAGTGTTTGCCAACCCAAAACACTTAGCTCTTGTGTGATCCATCTATCTGCCTACCCGTCTTTATTTATTTTACTCTGTCTGTCTATCTAACTGTCTGTCTGTCTACTTCTGCATGCATCTCTCTCTCTCTCTCTGTCTCTCTCTCTCTCTGTCTCTCTCTCTCTCTGTCTCTCTCTCTCTGTCTGTCTGTCTCTCTCTCTCTCTCTCTGTCTCTCTCTCTCTCTGTCTCTCTCTCTCTCTGTCTCTCTCTCTCTGTCTCTCTCTCTCTATCTCTCTCTCTATCTCTCTCTCTGTCTCTCTCTGTCTCTCTCTCAGTCTCTCTCTCTCTCTCTCTCTGTCTGTGTGTGTGTGTGTGTGTATCTCTGTCTCTGTCTCTGTCTCTGTCTCTCTCTCTCTCTGTCTCACTCTCACTCTCTGTGTCTCTGTCTCTCTGTGTCTCTGTGTCTCTCTGTCTCTGTCTCTCTGTCTCTCTCTGTCTCTGTCTCTCTGTCTCTCTCTGTCTCTCTCTGTCTCTCTCTGCCTGTCTCTGTCTCTCTCTCTCCCTGTCTCTCTGTCTGTCTGTCTGTCTGTCTCTCTGTATTTGCATTCATACGAATATACACATACACATATATACATATATTCATATACAAAAATGGATGTCTCTATGTATACAAACATACTTGCATAAATACGCGGGTACATACATACATACATACATACGTACATACATACAAATAGACACAAAACTCCACACACATGTATTACACATACCTGCAAACATACATTCATAGGCTTACATATACACACAAACGCACACGCTCACTCATATATATATATATCTCATAAACTGACAAGGTGGGTTGAGTTTAACCCTAAGCCACCCATATAATTTGTAGTCTATATATATATATATATCAACAAACAAAAAGGGGTTGATAAGGGATATTGATCCTGACTAAAAACCTCTTACGCTCTTTGTAGATAAAAATACACCAGGCTGACAAAACAAACTTGTTATCGGTATAATAGTACTCTCAGTAATCCGAAGTCGAAGTTTATCA
>NC_068988.1:88348612-88349388 GCF_001194135.2 Octopus bimaculoides
ATACATGTGTGCGTCTGTATCTATCTATCTATCTATCTATCTATCTATCTATCTATCTATCTATCTATCTATCTATCTGTCTGGCTGTCTGTCCCTCTCTCTCTTTTTCTCTCTCTCTCTCTCTTTCTATCTCTCTCTGTCTCTCTTTCTGTCTCTCTCTCTGTCTCTCCCTGTATGCACGTAGAATGCATAGTCAGATTGGGATACTAGAAGTGGTAAAGTAATTAGAGTAATTTATTTTGTAAATCGCAGTGAATACCTTATGTGAAACACTGCATTTTTGGCTGGTGGAGCCAGTCTACTACTATCTTCTTTTGAAGAGTACTGTTGATTTGATTTCTTAGCAAAACCAAAGCCAAAATATTGGCTGGGCGTTGTATGTGATTTAAAGCAATAACGTATATATGTTTGTGTGTGTATATATATAATCCTATTGTTTACATCCATTTGCTATAAAACAGTTTTTCATTAAAGCCAAAGATTACTCAACACTATATGTAGCGTACATATTATAGTATTACAAAAGTGGTGGTAGTGAGCTTCAAGCTTCGGCCCGCTAACATCCATCGGACATTCCAAAATCTATTTCTTGATTTCTCGCCAAAAGAGGACGAACCAGCTTCGAAACTAGAGCCAAAACACCTCCACTGGAATGTTAACTACGTCAATAGGGCAGGTGTGCATGTTTGTATGTATATGTTTGTGTGTATATGTGTATTTGGAGTCAGAATATATGCTGATTTTTATATTGTATTATATATATATATATATATATA
>NC_068988.1:88351939-88353861 GCF_001194135.2 Octopus bimaculoides
ATATATATATATATATATATATATATATATATATACACACATATATACATGCACTTACATCTACCCTCACATGTTTTTAGGTATGTATATGTGGACACATTACGCTAATATTGAACGTAGATGCTCGCATAATTCACATCAACTAACGCAAGCTGTATTCTACATTTAACTATCCACCAAGGAATCTTCTTTACCAAATCAAAATAATTTCCTATAAATCTTGTATTATGTGCAGACACCGAACACATAAATCATAGTAATTTAAGTATAAAATGAACTACCTATGAAATTTGAACTGAATACCAATTAGATATAAAGCCAATCAGTAATGTAACGAGTGTGGGGCTTTGTTGCTGTTAATTGTATCAATGATATAAATCTAGCTTTGTTTTTATTCAGTTCGACAAGGTTCGAGCGGTCGTGTTCTAGAAATTTCCTCGAACAATTCTTAGAGTCCTGCATGACGAAAGGGACTGAGTTCTGTATAAACATGAACACCAAAAAATCGCTGTTACTTTATGACCATTTCTACTGAGATAAGAAGTATCTATGAAGAACTTTGACAGCACAGTGAAGTCGATTCTGAGTGATGTTAAAACTATATATACTTAGAAGTAAAGTGAAGGAACCAAACATCGGCATTTATAGAGACGATGGATTCGTTGTAATAAGCATCAAGAATAAATTTTACATGGATATATTTGAACTGTAACTCTGTTAAACCTCTTCTTCCTCCAAGCCTCATCCCACTACACCACTTTCTCACCACAACTTAGGTGACAGGAACCAGGAAGTTTGACAATTTTGATACCCAAGTATTTGCAACTGGTCACATTTTTGTCCTCTTACCGTTGTCCCCTTCACTACTGTTACATTTCCTGTTCCACCACTTTGATCTCCCTACCAATTTCTCTCTTACTCTTTCTGTTCCACTCACGTTACCTGACGCTACGATGAGAACTGCAGCTACATTAGAATTTAAGCACCCTCGCTAGCATCCACAAGACAGTTACGTTCGTAGTTGCACAATAAAAATAATTTAAATGATACGCCATAGTGAGCAGCAATTCGAGGGAAGAGAAATTTTGCAATGGACCGCAGTTGGCGTGATCCACAAAATGGTTATGGATGCTAAGAAACGCACCGGAAGGCTTACCACACAAAACACAGCCATGATTACCGCCATTTACAGGGCCAAATGAACTTCTAACCACAGAAACTTAACGTCCCCTAAGGGAATGGAGATGCAACCCGTGAACTACCACGCAACATTACCATCATAGATTCCTGACACTAGCCATAACAACACGCCTGCACACAGCCTCCTTTTGATATTTCATATTTCAGGACATAAATTTCCAGGAAATTCTTCGATATCTAATACAATATCAGGATCACTGTAACAGATAATTCGTGGTTAGCCAGCGTGCCGAGGATGTTATATCTGCACACGCATATCTGCTTCATTGCTGCATGTTGAACACCTACATACACTTATGCATCCCTCTAAAGCACAGAGAATGAGAATAACAGCTCAGGATAGCATCTGAGCATTGCATTTCATCTATTATTTCTCCTCTGTGTATTCTTTCAAATCATTTACCATTTCTCCTTTTCAACATCAATATTAGTGAGTGACAGGATACTTCTGCCCTGTTTCTTCAACTAATCTCGAAGCAACTCCAAACTGATCCATGAAAAAATATATACATATCTATAGCAATAAGAAAATGGAGGGGAATAATAGGTGGTATTCATCAACTTGCAGACATTGTATTATGTCAGTTTACTTATTTATTGGTTTATAAAAGGACAATAATAACAATATACAAACACATGTGACATATTATATCATATCAGTAATTATAAAAACGACATATATATATATATATATATATTATTTTATTTATGTACCCTTTTAA
>NC_068988.1:88356703-88359835 GCF_001194135.2 Octopus bimaculoides
TATATATGTATTCATATACATATACACACACGCGCGCGCATACAGACACACACACACACATATGGATACGTATGTATTTATACGCGCAAAACAGATAGTTTGCAGCAATTTCTAAAACTAATTGATTCTTCGGCTGAATAATTTTGCTTGGATATTAAATTATACATTCTCCACATTTGTTCATCATCATTACATGTGCCACATATACGCACTTTAATGTTTATATATTTGTGTATGCATAATTAATAATAAAAAAAGAGCTTAGGGAAATAACTCAGGGACATCATTGCTCTTATATGAACAACAAAAAAATAGACGTAAACCAAACAACATAAATTCTTGTTTTATTAAAAGTATCTCTGCCTGTAGAGGTTGTATCACAGTTATCAAATGGTGATAGAGACCGGCACGATATGAGAAACGGAAATAATTTCAAGAATAAAGAATTCTCCAAATTTGACATTCCATTGAGGAAATGGACAAGTTTATTGTATGGAAAGTTTATTGTGGAGAGTGGTGAGCACCTTTTCTTCATCAGCGTGACAATGGCTCTACCTTATCAGCTGCAGACTTATATAAAAATTCTAGAACACAATTAAAACCAAGTTAATAATCTGGCTAAAATGACCCATTGTCTCCAGACAATAAATCTGTCCTTTTCCTTAATATTATCAAATTCTCCGTGGCATTCCTTCCGACTCATGAAGTTGTAACTTTAAATCCCTCGGAAGTCAAATTTACCGTTTATCATTTCAGGGTCTAATAGATAAGATCCCGTCGAACACTCGGTGTCTATGTAATCGATCTAACCCCTACCCCGAAACTGCTGGCCTTGTGCCAAAATTTGAAACTAATATTAAGGGCGGTGAATTGTTAAAACCTTTAGAACGTCGTAATAACTGCTTTGCGGTATTTTTCCGATTCTTTTCGCTTTGAGATCAAATCCATTCAAGCTCCACTTTATCTTTCATCCTTTCAGATCCGGTGAAATAAAGGATCAATCAATTACTATGATCGATATAATCGATATAACCTTTTCCCCATGTTTCTGTCTTTATACCTCTGTAAGAAATCATTGATAATGTTTATTCATCTAAACTCGTAACGTTTACAGAGATCCTATTTTTAGTAATTTATTCCAAGATTACTTGATGCTAAAATCCTCATAAAGTAAAGGAAAAGATTCCCATGTTCACTCGCAATAATAGATTTGGAAAATTCTGGCAGATCATGTGTATCGGAATATATGGAGATTACTTGGCACCGTGAACCCAAGAAATTTTCTCCCACATTACAGAACCGACTAGAGACACGGAACAGCAATTTCACTCTATCGTATTGTGGCGATAGCCAAGACATGAAGCATTTGGCAAGGGGTGAGATTCCGTCAGAGACAGGGGGAAAAAAAAGAAGAGACAAAATTGAGACTAGTGAGGTGATAGAGATCACTCATGAAGAAGCACCCGAAATAGAGTCACAAGCAAGATAGAGTTACTGATTTGATGCATGATAAGTAGAACATTGTACTGATTGAGGAATGGACGGAAGACACTTTTCCAAACAGCAGAATGGCAGGAATTTGCTGGAAACTACATCAAAATCACATCAACAACTGAAGTCGAATAGCCAAGAGAATGTGGATATTTCGTATATTAGTGAAAAGTTCGTGGGAAAATTTAGATATATTAATTTGCGGGCTGCGATCGTTGTGTTACTAGACCTACTCGTGAAGAACCCTGAATCCAGTCAGTTGGTGGTTTCTGACCCTTTGTAGGAGTTTATTTTGATGTGTGTCTTTTTCTGATGAATTTCTAGCCAGATATAATGTATTGTATTACGATTTACCCGGTCCCTGTTAATTATGCACATGGATATCTATTATCTCCACATGTTTTGTAGCTCATTTGTTTCACATTTTTGCAATATATGCATGGGACCTTGAGACCAATTAAGGAGATACTATTAGTACCGAGAACAAACTGTAAATAATTGGTATTTGGAATGGCGCTCACGCGTAGAAATCAGAACAAAAATTGGAAGTTGATGTTGTGCGAACAAATCTTGGTCCTCCAACACCACAAGAAAGCCAGCAACATCTAACGGGGAGATAAATTCGGACAATGACGACACGACCAACATATATCTGCATGGGAAAGCGGTCGTAGCATGTTGATGATGATAAAAATGATGATGAAAGTGCTGATGATAGTGCTGATAACAATGACGATGATGATGTTACAGCAAAGATGGTTTTGGGAGATTTACCTGCTGTTCTGGCTGGCTGATTGACCACTCAAAACAAAAGTTTAAGCTCGTTCGTAATCGTTCATCAAAAGAAGGAGAGGAGAAAAGGGTGGGGAGAAAGGCAGGAAGGACACGTGACGTGGTCATGCAGATCCATCCGCGTCTCCAGAAGATAACATAGTTGCGGTTGAACTTTACTGACATCATCAGTGTATGTGCGCCTGTGTGTGTGAGTGTGCGTGTACATATATGTGTATGTGTAAGTGTGTCTCTGAGTGTGTTTGACAATGAAAGATGGAGAATTACACAGCTTTAATTAATATGTACAACATATAAAATGCCTCTACTTGTTTCTGTTATGCAAGCGTTTTGGGATACTTTGAGCGATGCTTCTACACACTAATTGGTTCATATTAAATCGACTATATTTTTATATAGATCCAAAGATGTACGGCAGCATTACATTTTCAAGGCATTCCCACTGAAGAGAATTTTACGTGAGATTCCTCGAAGCGAACTCCAATTTACTAATAGAACACGAGTACAACTACAATTGCATGCTCTTCATGTTTCGCAATGTTTCCTACTGGTCAATATAATTGATTTCGGGTAAGTTATCAGTCATCAATTCATCGCACGAGACTTCACCACCATCATTTCGCCACGAGGAAAGTACACTCCGAGGTAAGTTTACCGAGAAAATATATCTATTGTAGATCACCATTAATAGTTAAAAACTATTTTATTGAAAATAAATAAATAAATAAATAAATAAATAAAAATAAAAATGAAAATAATGCAGATTAAAAAGTGAATTGACAACGGTCAACTTACTGGACACAGATATTATAATTAGCCAAGTTGGGATTAAAACAAAGTATCCGCCTG
>NC_068988.1:88363406-88364677 GCF_001194135.2 Octopus bimaculoides
TTTTATTAAACCTTTTTAAAATTTAAATTTTAAAAAATGGCGGGATCTTAGTTGCCAACCTTATAAGCATGCATAGAAACATATATCTATCTCTCTGTCTTTGTCTCTTTCTCTCTCTCCCTTTCTCTCTCTCTTTTACTCTCTCACTCTCTCTCTCTCTCTCTCTCTCTTTCTCTCTCTCTCTCTCTCTCTCTGCCTCTTTATATATATATATATATATATATATATATTTTTTTTTTCAGTTATTAGTGAGGGATTATCGATGCACTAGGCTGATAATACTGTTTTGATTACTAAAGATTCTTGAGTGAGTTTATCGCCATTCCATTTTGGAAACCCATGGTTCTGTTCCAGTTATACTGATTTCTATTTTACAAGACATGGTCATCTTATGTTTCTTTATTTTCTTAAATTTGATATACAACAGTTTCCTGTAGTCATTATAGATTCGTTATTATATATATTCATACATGTGTATATATACATGCAAACACATCTATTCTTTCTGGTGTTCATTTTCCTTATGTTTTTAAATATTCCCTTTCGTGTATTTTAAAACTTGTATGATGCATTCCTTTTGATCACCTCTTTACTGTTATCATTGTACTTCACATACCATCTGTTTTCTACTTGTTAACCCCCTTGCTGTATTCTCTACTATAATTTTTCTCGCTCTTTCTCCCTCTGTCTCATTGCTTGTCTTTCTTTGTCTCTTTCTCATCTCTCTCAACAAATACTTAATATCTATTTGTAATTTTTTTAAAAAAATCTCTGCAAGGAATTGTACAACTTGCAGTAACAGACCTCTCTCCTTCCACGCAGGCAGCTAATTTGTTCCACTTTATAAACTTATTGTATTCACTATATTCCGGCACAGACCATTACTAAATACTAAACTAAGTGGATTACAGTAGTTATTATTTAGTTCCGTCCCTTGGCGTTCTGAGTTTGAAATTTCAACGAAGATCAATAAAATGAGTAACGATTACATACTGTACTCTATTCGATAGGTGGCACCCTTGATCTACAAATTTGTTTCTGCCCATGTGGCACCGGAAGAAATCAATAACAGTTCTTAGAAAGACATTTAAATGTACACAACAAACAATCAAATTATTATTAATAATCATGATGATAATAATAATAATAACATTTCACTGAAATGAAACAGAAATATTAATAATAATGATAATAATAATAATAATAATAATAATAATAATAATAATAATAATAATAATAATAATAATAATAATAATAATAATGATAATAAT
>NC_068988.1:88365006-88369178 GCF_001194135.2 Octopus bimaculoides
AAAAAAAAAAAAAAAAAAAAAAGATTTCTGCTAATATTATAAAGAAATATAATATAATTTACTAAAAATAAAATGCAGCAACAAACAAATAAAAAACAGAACGCTTAGATAATAAAAAAGGAGAGTTTATCTTTTGTTTATTCAAAGAATTTCATAGAAAAATTATAACAATGTAATTAAAAGATTAATTAATTTATTATTAATCTAGTTTTGTTCAAAGAAAATAGTTTTAATACATCAGTGTACCAATCGATCGTGTGTATATATAGAGAGAGGTTAACAATGAGACTAAAACAAACAATAATACAAAAAGAAAAAAATCACAACTACTCGAGAGTTAGTGGAAGAGTCGATAGTTCGTATCGTATCTCTGGACCGAAACTCCGAGTCAGTGTCTGTTCCATTTAGTCTTAATTGAGCTACATGACCCATATGTATGGAAGCACATATATCAACTGCATATCATAATCTGGAGCTTTATTCCTGACCGTGTTATTCATGCGGTTATCGAGTTTTAAATGCTTAAAACGAATATCAATAGAAATGACCTCATCTGTTGAGGAGAGTCTGCGATGGGTATGTGTACAGTACCTTACACTAAACCGATCTACTATACAAGTTTTCTGCTGGTAAAAAAAGTTTGTGGAATTGAGCTTTTTGTGAGCTTATACTGTGCTGAATTTGTACCTTCAACGAACGAGCAGAAAGTCATTGACATCAATTGTTCCCAACTATAGTTCCTATATTAACGCATCTAGATGATACTTTACTTTCTATATAGCTGATACCTTCCTACAATCTTCTTCTTCCTTACATTATTTCCCTCATACCCGCAACATAAAGTCCTCACACCAGACCTGTGCAAAATCAACAAACAGATACTTACAATATAACATTCAACTGTCACAACCTCGTGATTCGGAACAGTACAAAAGGAATATCTGTCCCTTCACAATAGAAATCCTTTAAAGTCTACAGAATTTAGGCATTACAATATTTGATGAACATAATTATCGTGGTTTATTCACGAAGAGTTGCTATTGTTCGATCAAATGAACTACCTGCTCTATGAACAATCGGGTGTGGAGTCCGGCGGTCGAGGTGATCACTTAGCTGCAATCTATACTTGCAGTATTTGACAAAGCTTTTTGCACAAAGAGTTTTGGCACTCCAGGGCCGAGAGAGATTGGTATCAATTTCTCAGAACAAAACCGTCCGAAAACGATGCACTTCATTAGAGACTTTAGCGCGTTTATAAATGTACCACGCTGGAGTTGATGTTTCTTTTACCCACCTTTGAAGCACACGCACGGTCTTTCTAACAGATTTCCACCCAGCTCCGGATGGCTCATTGTTATTCACAAGGTATAGATTAATCAGAAGCAATGAGGAAAAGCACTTTCTCAAAATGTAAGGGAGTTAAGTCAACCCCAGGGCATCGTGATTGCTAGCCGAACTTTATAACCATGTAGCCATGCTGCTTCTCTATATAATGTTACCAAAATCTGCACACCACAACGACTACAATTTTTCTCCAGGGATATAAAATTCTCCAGCAAATGAATCTTTGCAAAGTTCAAACTAAGCTCTATATTAGAATACCTTCCACATCATGCAAATGTTGTTATTCGTTTAGAATCTTCCGTGTAAATAAGTCGGTCATGGGGATATACCTTGCTTGGAAACAAGTGAAGGTTGGCGACAAGAAGAGCATCAAACTGTAATAAAATCGATCTCAGTGAATTCCGTCTGATCTATGCAGGTGTGGAAAAGAGTAAGTTAAGCTGATGATGATATAAGGCATTCTATCAGTACTAAACATTATTCTTTCTTTCTTCTCATCGATTTTATTCTCTCTGAACGTAATTTATTTTTCGTGCGTGCTATTTTCTCTCCCACAAAAAATATTGTTTTTTTATTTTTATTGCTGCACCCAAATTCGTATCACAACTGATTGAGAAGACAATTTTTAACCAGCAATATACTGTTGAATGCTATAATTAAACGCTATTTTGCACTGTAGTGCCTTTCCAGACAAATCGTATTTTTTCTATGGATACATATAGAAAAGAAAGAGAAAAATAACGAGAAAAAGAGAGAAAGACGGTATTAGAAAAAGAAAAATGTGGCAATGAGAAGGGAACAAAGCCAAAACAGCGAAGACGGAGATGTGGTAATTTTGGAATCTCAACGTGATCAGAATTTAATTCCTGTGTGCTAATGAAGACACTTTTACACGGAACACTCGAAGATACAGCAAAACTGGACAGGAACAACAAGAATACATTGCAGCACGAAGTTCTTGAAGACTAATAATTAATATAAAAGAAATTCACCTGACCAAGGGAACATGCATTTCCTGGAATATTAAATTCCCGCAAAGTAAGGGAATGCGTGATTGATTTTTAAAGAGAAAAATCACATGATGTAAATCATATAAACAAAGGGCAGGTATGGCCTGTCGAATTTACATAAATGTATGCGTTTTTGAAATATCAAATTCACATGAAACAAGGGAGCGTGTGATGTTTTTTTTGCAACAAATGCATACGAATCTTATCACATAAAGCAAAATAACATCATAGGTTTGCTGAATTATCGAATTCCCATGAAGTGATTCACATTGAAAGAAGGGAATGCATATTTCTGTAGTAGCAAAAGCCACATGAATCTACTCTCAGGAAGCAAAGTAAGCATGAAATAAGGGAACATATGTTTATTGGTATAGTGAGATGAACATGAACTTCCTCTTCATGTTTTTGAAATGGTCATTGGAGAACAAACTATGAAGATGTTCTACAAATAAATAAGCATGGCTGTGTGCTAAGAAGGTTAATTCGCAACCACTTGGATCCAGGTTCAGTCCCACTGCGTCGCACCTTGGGTAAGTGTTTACTATTATAGCCTCAGGCCGACCAAAGCCTTGTGAGTAAATTTGGTAGACGGAAACTGAAAGAAGCCCGTCGTATATGTATGTATATATACATGTATATATCGATGTGAGTGTATGTCTTTGTCTCTGTATTTGCCCCTTATCATCGTTTGACAACCAGTGTTGTGTTTATGTCCCCGTAAATTAGCGGTTCAGCAAAAGAGACCCTCTAAGGCGGTACTGCAGTATGGCTGCAGTCAGCGGAATGAAACAAGTAAAAGAATAAGAGACTACAAGAGCAAACAAACAATCAGCTTTGTGGTATGAATGAGATTTTTTGAATGAAAGACACATAGACATAGACTTACACTAATGCTTGTTTCTATGTAAAGTTATTCATGAAAGATAATTCAGTATTACACTGAAAGATCGCTTCTTACTTTTTAGTAGAACACGTATTTATTAAAAGAAAGGACTGATAGTGACTTTGAAGTTTTGGCTTATCAACCGCCATCTGACGCTGCTCTTGTTTGCTCCTTTCTCTTTTTATATAGTTTTTATATAGTTTTATATAGATTTTATATATATTTTTTTTCTGTTGTAAGTGACAAGATTGCTATATGCCATTGGAAGTTACTGTCTAACTCTCAATCCATGAAATAAAATGCAGGCTGGTCATGTGAAATCTAGGCTGTGCATGACTCATGCTTGTTACAAAAAGTTAGGGTTGTATCATGCATGTAAGAGCAACTTTTTGTAACAAGCATGATTCATACACAGCCTAGATTTGAAATAGAGAGTGAAGTGGAGGAATGAAAATAGACGTGAGATATGCAGGGATATTGTATCTTCAGTTCCATTATTTAGGCAGAATGCTATACATATAAGATTCCTGTACTTTGTACTCTCTATTTCATATCTTATCTAGAATAACTATTGCTTAACCATTTTCTCACACCGTCTCCGATGAAGGGATATATAAAATATGCCGGAAACAGCTGTAAGATCTTCTATTTATAAATTTTCTGAAATCATTCTTAACCTTGGATTTTTATCTCATTCTGTTAATTTTTTTTATATGTACACATGCTGATATATGGCCTACGTTGGACTCCTCATTCGCATAATCAGCGAACCTGGAGCTTCACTATGGTCTGTCCATAGCACTTACTCAGTAGGTCTTATTGACACCATTACCTCTCATAACCTATATATATACATATATATATATACATACATGTATACACACACAAGCACACACACAGGCACACGCACACACGCACACATACACCCCCCCATA
>NC_068988.1:88369967-88370924 GCF_001194135.2 Octopus bimaculoides
TATATATATATATATATATATATATATATATATATATATATATATATATTATACATGATTTGTATATATGTGTATATATATACATCTATATATGCACGTATACATATATACAAATATACATATATACAAATATACATATATATAGATATATATGTATATATATATACATACATAGCATAATATGGACAATATATTATAAACACTATATATATATATATAGGCATATATGTGTGTATATATACCTACACATATATATATGACATAAACAATAAAAATGTACTTTATGGTCGTATACATGTATGCATTTATGTATACATACATATAAGAGTATATAATCATATGTATGTATATACATATCTATGTGTAGGTGTATGAAATGCATATATATATATATATATAAATGCATACATACATACACACATATGCACTCGCAACACACGCCTACACTAAAATTAGTGATGTTCAGCATGACCTTGTATATAAACTCCTAAACACCCCCTTTACAATCTCATATATTGAATGCAAACTGCTTATTCTCAAGAACATGTTCACATACATACGCACTCATCAGAATAACATCAGCATCTTTCTGATTTGAATATCGGTAAGCCGGTAGAATGTAGCACTAATCAGAAAAGGGTCAAATTTTATGTCGGAGTAAACCTGACCATTCTAATCAGGGAGTTACCGAAATACCGTTTCTACTTAGCATCAGATAGTGACACGTGATCTTAGTTCACTACATCATCGAGCACTGAAGGAGGAACTGTTTGATGGGTTCAAATCACGCATTCACGGATTCACATTGAAATATATATATATATAAATTATATATATTTATGGAAAAAAACGCTGGGTTTATTTTCCTTATGAGGTTTTTTTTCACGCTGACTACTTGATAAATTCTTATAAAGATTTTATCCTATATTATATATATATATATATATATATATATAT
>NC_068988.1:88371075-88371905 GCF_001194135.2 Octopus bimaculoides
AACCGCTAAGTTATGGGGACATAAACACACCACCATCAGTTGTCAAGCGATGTTGGGGGGGGGACAAACACAGACACACAAACACACGCACACACACAGACACACACACACACACACACACACACACATATATACATATATACGACGGGATTCTTTCAGTTTCCGCCTACCAAACCACTCTCAAGGCTTTGGTCAGCCCGAGGCTATAGTAGAAAGACAATACAGATTCATGTGATTACTATTAAGTAATGCAAAATGAACCGTAAATTTGTCGCGCGTTGATCGCATATATTTCATCTAATGTGTCTTTCGACTTATGTGTGCATACATATGCATATGTACATATATGAATGTATGTACGTACGTGTGTATATTGTGTTTGTGTGTGTGTATTTCTACTTTGAGTTCAACCCGCTCGTTAACAAAGCGTGTATGTATGTATAAATGTATGTATGTATGTGTGTATGTATGTATGCATGGTGAATGTTCGACAAGCGGCACCAACGTTTCGAATCGTATGATTTTCCTCCGGGACACAACTATTATACGCTACATTTCATGGTGTGGAGTTCTGTATTTTATAATTGATCATAGAATAATTTACCACACTAAAAACGAATAATATGCATTTATTCTTAAATGTATGTATGTATATATATATATACATGTGTGTGTATATATATATATATGTATATATATGTGTATATATATATATATATAGATATATGCATATATATATGTGTATATATATGTATATATATGTATATATGCATATATATATATATATATATATATATATATATATATATATATATATATATATATATATA
>NC_068988.1:88372331-88373646 GCF_001194135.2 Octopus bimaculoides
TATATATATATATATATATATATATATATATATATATGCGTGTGTGCATGTGAGAGCACATGTGAACGTCTTGTGCGGGCTATTGCTTATGGATTTGAACTCTATCGTCATGTTACCTTGATGTTCAATTTAATCTTGTATAGTTGTCTATCTGAAGGAAGCCGCCTGCAGAGTGTGAATATAGACAATTTGAGCTCTGAGGTGGTAAAAGTACTTTCAGAGTGGTGTGACATACAGAAAGTCTGATGAGCAGAGGTTATGGTCTATGCGCATCATATTAACTGACGATGAGGTGTTATATAGATCGCAGCTTCAGACAAATTTATGCTACTGTAGTAGCGATACAAGATATTTCGAAGAACATTGCAGCAAAGCGGCGTGATAGTGGTGACAGACATGGCATGCAGACCATCACATAATTTGTTTGACATTGCGTTTGTACTCTTCTATTCTTTTTTACGAAAACAGTGTGCACATGCACATTGCGTGTTCATACTTCCTTTTCCGGTTCTTACTCAAAACTGTTTACAGATCACAACAATCCCACAAACCGCAGATACGACAATTCGAGGAAGAGAGAACTATGCCAACAGATGGCTGGTACGCCTTTTCAGATGATTTGATTGGAGTAAACTCATACTAGGTGCCTTGCTGAAGGGTATGTATGTATGTATGTATGTATGTATGTATGTATGTATGTATGTGTGTATGTATGTATGTAAGTGTGTATGTATGTAGGTGGGTGTGTAACAGTGAATTGTTTTATACACATATTGAAGAATGACTTCAATATTTGAGTTTTGTGATATTCGATAATACTATGATACGTTTAAGTGTATCATCAGAAGTTGGCCTACTTGGCAGTCCAAGCCAGAACCGACACACCTACTACAATATCCGCTTGACCATCACCTACGCTCACAAATATATAAGCCATATAAACGCTCACCTACGCTCACAAGTTTTTGTTGTTGGCACTCCGTCGCTTACGACGAGGAGGGTTCCAGTTGATCCAATCAACGGAACAGCCTGCTCGTGAAATTAACGTGCAAGTGGCTGAGCACTCCACAGACACGTGTAACTTTAACGTAGTTCTCGGGGATATTCAGCGTGACACAGTGTGACACAGTGTGACAAGGCTGACCCTTTGAATTACAGGCACAACAGAAACAGGAAGTAAGAGTGAGAGAAAGTTGTGGTGAAAGAGTACACCAGGGTTCGCCACCATCCCCTGCGGGAGCCTCGTGGAGCTTTAGGCATTTTCGCTCAATAAACACTCACAACGCCCGGTCTGGGAATCGAAACCGCGATCCTA
>NC_068988.1:88373656-88377785 GCF_001194135.2 Octopus bimaculoides
AGCCTGCTCGTGAAATTAACGTGCAAGTGGCTGAGCACTCCACAGACACGTGTAACTTTAACGTAGTTCTCGGGGATATTCAGCGTGACACAGTGTGACACAGTGTGACAAGGCTGACCCTTTGAATTACAGGCACAACAGAAACAGGAAGTAAGAGTGAGAGAAAGTTGTGGTGAAAGAGTACACCAGGGTTCGCCACCATCCCCTGCGGGAGCCTCGTGGAGCTTTAGGCATTTTCGCTCAATAAACACTCACAACGCCCGGTCTGGGAATCGAAACCGCGATCCTATGACCGCGAGTCCGCTGCCTTAACCACTGGGCCATTGTGCCCAACGCTCACAAATATATATAAGCCATATAGACGTTTGCATCTAGTGACTTTGGACCAGACAATGAGAGCCAAATAATATCTTGGATGCGGATACGCATTTGAACGGCTGTTAATGGAACACGAAGTTCTGGTGCTATGGATTGCTGTCCACGTATTTTACTCGCGAATCAGTTATCATTATAATGACACTGTTTATGCCACGGACAAACACGTCTGATATAGCGAGATGTTTACGAGAGCTTTGTTCGAAAATAACGTTAATTTATACCTCATATTGCGAATAACAATAACGAATTAATAATAATAATAATAATAATAATAATAATAATAATAATAATAATAATAATAATAATAATAATAATAACGATAATAATGATAATAATGATAATAGCGTTCAATCAAAGCGGTGCTGATCTTAAACTCTATTAATCAATGACAGGTTAAAAAAAGAAATTGAAAAGAGACCAGCAAAAATCAAGACTCGAAATTAGCGATTGTTATGGCTATCAGCAATATCGTTCTTCCTTCTTTGTTTATGAACTGACGTCATGCCTCTAAGCATGCTGGGAAGAAATGGAAGACAGGAACAGGCAATTTGCTCTATTTATCTCATCTTATACTCAAACGGACATATAAATACATGCATATGTATGTGTGTGTGTGTATGTGTGTGTGTGTGTGTGTGTGTGTGTGTGTGTGTGTGTGTATTGTTGCTTTGAGTTTAGTTTTGATTTTGTAATGCAATTTAGTGAAATAAAGGATACGACGCGAATAATATCATCAACAACAACGTTTTCTTATTGTTATTATTATTATTGTTATTATTATTATTATTATTATTATTATTATTATTATTATTATTATTATTATTATTATTATCATTATTTTTATTATTATTCTTATAGACTACATTGTAAAAATGATGTGAATAAAAATGAAACGGATTAAAAAACCCTCTCTAATCCATCGTCTGAGTGAGGAGGATGATGATGATGATGATGATGATGATGATGACGACGACGACGACGACGACTACGACAACGATGACGTTTATGAGAATGATGTTGGTGTGCTTGATGATGAGTCTGGTGTTCAACTGATGTGAGACTGGTTACACAGCCAAATAAACTTCGATCGATATATGCTCTTAGTCTATCGATGTCTGTATATCCATGCGTGAGTTTCCAGGGAAGGGTGTCGCAGGATATTTCAACTATGCTTCTCCAGCAGTGTCTTGCATTGCATAATTTGATCGTTGTTCTCTGATTACCGAAGTGATGGTGGGAAGAGTGCCATACTGTCACTACTTTTATTAGAGTGTTTCTGCTAAGAAAGATTGAGAATCGCATGAAGCATTTTCCGGTAAGTAACGTCTAACTTCTTTTCTAAAGTCTCTTATTCAGTGACTATCTTGAATAGCAATAGAGAAGTATTTATTCAACAACTGCTTTGAAGAAACTCATCATCAGATTGTCAAGAAGGCACAGTTTTCATATAAATCGGAATCTCTCCGGAGCGTGCTATGCTTTTGCAGTCCTTACACGGACATTTTCTTCTGTTGAAGCAATCTAACTTCTCAGATAGGTAAAGTCCTTAACCATCATCAGGTTGTTGCCTTTCAGAACTCATACATTTCCTGATTAGCTGTTACGTATAAATAATGCTACTAACATACATGCAGATTATAAATCGTCTTTTCTGTATTAGTTATTTTAGACTGTTTTAAATTGAAGTATTGTTCAGTTAGGATACAAAAATAAGTTTGGGAATCAAGTTGATAAAACAAGCTACAAAAAGGTTATAAATGCTACTGACACACCAACAGATTACAAGCCGTCTTTCTTGAATTCAGACTCTATACTAGCTATATTCTTCAGACAGATGTCCTATGAAATGTGATTCAGTTAGGAGTTTCGGAGCCGGCAAATGTACCAAAAATCTTTAAAAAGAAGTAAAATAATCTGAGACGTTGAAATCAGCAAAAGGCAAGAACTCACCCCCTCACACAAAAATTTAGGACCATTAAGATTTCTTCCCTTACATCATAATGTAAATGAATATTATGTCATGTACTAGAGTAGATTTAATAAATTAATCCCTTTTCTCTCAAATTCAACGCATTGCTACAATTTAAGAAACCAGTGTCAACATCGGACGGGTTTAAACTTATATTATAAGTTCAAATTCCACTGAAGTTAACTTTGCCTTTCATCATTTCGAGGTTGATAAAACGAGGGCCAGTCGAGTACCCACGGACTTGTTCGAGCTGGCAGAATCGTTAGCACGCCGAGAAAGATGCATGGTGACATTTCGTCCGTCTTTACGTTCTGACTTCAAATTCCGCCGAGATCGACTTTGCCTGTCATCCTGTTGGGGTCGATAAAGATAAGTACCGATTGAGCACTGGGGTCAATGTAATCGACTAGTTCCATCACCCAAAATTTCAGACCTTGTGCCTATAGTAGAAAGGATTATTATTATTATTATTATTATTATTATTATTATTATTATTATTATTATTATTATTATTATTATTATTCAACAACTTCGCCATATTTTTTCAATTTAGTTTGTGAGCTTGCTACGTATAGTAATAAAGCTTCCAACAGCAACACCATCAACAACAACAACACGACTTCCTGTTCTTTCAAATGGAAGTACAAGAACTCAAATTTGGGGTGGGGGATTAAGTCGATTACATCAACCCCAGTGCGAAACTGGTACTTATTTAATCGACCCCGAAAGGATGAAAAGCAAAGTCGACCTTGGCGGAGCTTGAACTCAGAACGTAGCGGCAGACGAAATACTGCTAAGCATTTCGCCCGGCATGCTAACGATTCTGCCAGCTCGCAACTTCCTGTTGGCGCTGATGATGTAGCTGGTAATCAAAATGGAGATTATAATGATGATGACGACGACGACGACGACGATGACGAAGACGATGATGATGACGATGACGATGATGGTGGTGATGATGATGATGATGATATCGAGTCTCACTCTTAGACTTCAAGGGATAACATTACTAACAACGATATATTTCAGAGGAAACAGAAGGAAGATTCTGTTATAAAAAAACTTTCCATGATATTTGCATTTGTGAAAAATTATAAGATTCGAGTAATATGGTCCAGTTTGTCAGCGATTTACTTAGGATATGGACTGTACTCGTGATAATAAGTTATTGTTGCTGGCATACTCTTGACATTTTTTGTATTAGATCATAGCATGTAAGAACGCCATTTGATATAATCTACAAAGCTTCCGTCATCAAATATACAGTTGTCGTTCTTAGATACCACATTTTTGCGATATCTATTTCAAGTTCCTGATATTTACTAATCTTTTCACGCGCGTTTTCACATAGATGTTGCAGTCTGCTGGGACTGACACATCTACGAGCATATATGTTTTGTTTACATGATTTTTTCCACCACAATATCTGATCTATTATTATTATTATTATTATTATTATTATTATTATTATTATTATTATTATTATTATTATTATTATCATCATCATTTCTACTACTTTCGGCAGTATATATTCTAAAATTGGAACAATACAGAGATAATAATAATAATAAAAAAAATAAAAAAATAATAATGATAATAATAATAATAATAATAATAATAATAATAATAATAATAATAATAAAAAAATAGCAACCATACTCTGGGATATGCCAATACACACAGATAGAGAAATTAAGGCAAATAGACCAGATATAGTTGTCAAAGATCATGAAGAAAAAAAAATGCTTTCTAATTGATGTATCAATACCAGCAGATGACGAC
>NC_068988.1:88378142-88380044 GCF_001194135.2 Octopus bimaculoides
TGAAGTGAAAGCACGTTATAAAAATAAAACTACTGAACAATACTAATAATAATAATAATAGTAATAATAATAATAATAATAATAATAATAATAATAATAATAATAATAATAATAATAATAATAATAATAATAATGATAATAATAATAATAATAATAATAATAATAATAATAATAATAATAATAATAATAATAATAATAATAATAATAATAATAATAATATAATCGTGGAAGATAAGATGTCACTATCTACTGGGATCTTCCAGTCAACACCGACAGAACGATCCAGGCTAATCGGCCAGACATAGTCATTAAAGAAGAGGAATAAAATGTAGACTGATAAGGCGTTTGATGAATTAAGTAAATATAGAGACCTGGAAATTGAAATACAAAAGATGTTGCATCTTAAAGCGAAAACTGTTCCTGCTAGTGTGGGATAAGAAAGGGATGTCAGAAACATATAGATAAAATGCCAGAAGAACCACTTCTCAGAGAAATCCAAAAGATTGTGTTGACAAATACTGCTCACATCCTTAGAAAATGTATGTATCAATTTAAATGTATGCGTTGTATTACATGAAGATATTTCGCTACTGCCCCTGCTAGTTCCCCTTCCCAAGCTCTCAGTCATACTGTAACATCTCCTGTCTTTCATTCGCCCTAGGTGTGTCTCGGTGAGTGATTGTAACAAACATGCAGATTAAAAGTAAATAATGATAATAATAATAATAATAATAATAATAATAATGATAATAATAATAATAATAATAATAATAATAATAATAATAAAAATAATAATAATAATAATAATTATTATTATTATTATTATTATTATTATAACAATAACAACAACAACAACAACAATAATATTAATAATAATAATAATAATATTAAAATTAATTTTCCTTAGAAAAGCCTTATCAATTGAAATGTGTAGTATTACATGAAGACATTTCGCTACTGCCCACGCCTCTTCCCCTCCACTAGCTTTCAGTCATCTCTTATACTTTACTCGCCCTAGGACGCGGGGTGTGCCTCCGCAAGTGATTGTAACAAGCATGCAGATTAAAAACAATATACCAACAATAATAATAATAAATGCTCTGATGCAGTGCCGGGCACTGGCTCTCATGATATTAACTGATTGGAAATGTTATCATGTACATGTTTTGTCTTGGTATAAAAGTTAAACTACAGGAAACATTCTGTTCCATACCACAGATTTGCATATCAGTTGCTTGATCTTAAACAGTTGAGCGTGTCCCTTGGTGGCTGACCATATGTAGATCTCTGATCAGGAACGGAAGTAGTAGGAGAGCATCTTAGCCATGCGAGAGAGGAATATTTGGAAGGTATGAATGATTAGCCCATAGAAACATGGGTATTTCGTTCAACATCTTTAAACAACCCTTATTTAGGGGCATTCTGAGCGAGATGGGCTACTTGCCCTAAAGAAAATTCTAAGTTGACCCATTTGCAAGGACATGCGCTGTCTGTCTTAATATGAGATCACCAAGTCGCACGCATATGGTTAGGATGCATGTGCCTGGTTTACCCTTATCAAAGGGGTAGTTATGATTGGTATACCGGGTTTCGTATATTTGTACCCTAGAGTCACTTTCATAGCATGCGCTGATCTCTCACTTAATAATAGTAGTAGTAGTAATAATAATAATAATAATAATAATAATAATAATAATAATAATAATAATAATAATATTTTCTATTATAGCCACAAGGCCTGAAATTTGGAGGAAGGGTACTTAATTTATCGACCCCGAAAGGATATAAGGTAAAGTCGACCTCGGCGGAATGTGAACTCAGAACGTAGCAACATACGAAATACCGCTAACTATTTTGTCCAGTCTGCTAACGATTCTACCGGCTCGTCACCAAATAATAATA
>NC_068988.1:88380272-88381928 GCF_001194135.2 Octopus bimaculoides
AATAAAACTACTGAATAATAATAATAATAATAATAATAATAATGATAATGATAATAATAATAATAATAATAATAATAATAATAATAATAATAATAATAATAATAATAGCAGCAACAACAACAGACGCAAAAGAAATCACATCATATCCAAAGCCTCACACAAAACCACAAAATGATTTAATAGAAAAAAATAAAAAAATAAAATAAATATCGAAAAATGCGAAAAGAAACCAAAAAAAAAAAAGTCAAACAAATTCAAAGCTAGAACAACAACATCAACAACAAATGTATAGCAATCCACATTACCATTGTGCGCAACGAAGCGATTTCTTCCCGTAGAGGTTCAATTGCGTGCTGTACAGCGTCATGAATAACCTCAGTAAGGGTTCGAATTAAAGTAGGGTCAACGTCATGTGTTTTACTGGATGTAGCTTCAGATTCCGAATTTAAGGTACTAATCCGGTCCCCATCCGACGGTGCATTACTAAGCCACGATATTTTACTCCATCGGTTTGTATTCATCATTTAATCCGGGTCTTAACGCGTGGAATATATATATATCACTTTTAGACGTGTGTGTCTATACATATGTGTGTGTATGTGTGTGTATTTATGCATATATATTTATGTGTGTGTATTTATACATATAATGTTTATGTGTGCGTATGGGTGTGTGTGTGTGTATCTATGTATATTTGTGTGTGTGTGTGTGTGTATGTATATGTAGTGTGAATAGATGTGCGTAAGTCTCTGTATATGTATAAGAGTTTATCGTATCTAGATGCTTATTTTTGTGTATGTGTGTAGGTTATATGTGTATGCATGTGTGTGTGTGTAAGTACTTGTGTGTGTGTGGATGTATATATGTAGATGTCTCGCTCTGGGTCTCTGTGTATATATGTTTATACGTATCTTTCGTTAGATATGTCTACCAGCAGCAGTTTATATCTATATCTATGTGTCTCTAAGTATACACGTATATACAATGCCCATTATGAGTGAGTGTATGTGAGAGTGCTGTGTCTGTGCATATGCTTGTGTCTGTTCTGGTATATTTTTCTTCGATGTGCATGAGCTACGGCGTGTATACGCTAACGGTGTTTTGGTACCTCATCCGTATATGCATATGAATCCGTACGTGTATTTTTTTTTCTATTTATCTATCTTACTCATTGTCTTCCTTCTACGAAATGTGCGCACTAAATACAATAATAATAATAATAATAGTAATAATAATGATAATAATAATGATGATGTTGATGGTGTTGATAGTGATGATGCTTGTTACCAATTTACTATTTACTACAGAACAACAAAGAGATTCTTCTCACCGACTTCATCGGTCCTTTCTCATCTTTATCATCATCACCATCACCATTATCAGCATTATCGAGTTCATCATTGTTATTTTAGACATCTTCATCAATCTCTTCAACATCAACATCGTCATCTACATGTCTATCTCATTAACATTATTATCTTTGGTCTAAGATAAAAGCTAATGGCATCTAATACCATCCAGTGCAATCCAGTATTATTCAGTGTTTATCCACGGACGTTGAACTTCACCAGCGTGTATATATACCTACACAAACATTTTCATACTTAGACGTGTATATATATATATATATATATATATATATATATATATATATAT
>NC_068988.1:88384754-88387332 GCF_001194135.2 Octopus bimaculoides
TATATATATATATATACACATATATATATATATACACACATATATATATATATACACACATATATATATATACACACACATATATATATATATGCTGATACAAGTCAGTCTCTTTTTGTGATCATTTGTTTTTTTTTGTTTGCTTAAGATATAAACCTTCGTGTCTTATATCTTGCTTTTTTACTGACTTGGGACCATTTTGGGGTTGTGAAAATAAAGTTGTTTATTATTGTTATTATTGTTATTATTGTTATTATTATTATTAATATTGTTGTTGTTGTTGTTGCTGTTGCTGTTGCTGTATTTTTATTGTTATTGTTATTATTGTTGTTGTTATTATTATTATTATTATTATTATTATTATTATTATTATTATTATTATTATTATTATTATTAATAATAATAATAATAATAATAATAATAATAATAATAATGCCCACCAGCAGAATCTTTGGAGCGTCGGATAAACGCTTAGCGATATTTCTTCCGGCCATTTTATGTTGTGATTTCAAAGGCCACTGAGCTTAAGTTTGCCCGTTAACTTTCAGATCCGATAAAATATAGTACCGCACAAGTTCGATGATGTTAACTAACTCCTTCACCCCCGTACCTATAGAAGGAATAAGATTTTTCCCACAGAGTATACAATACAAGTATTTGTTGTTTTGTATTCATAGTAGCTGTGTAAACTAAGCGAAAGGGTTCAAGTTAATGTTGCTTTCAAGAGGAAATTTGACGTGCTTTCTTGTCCGTCTTGATTTCTAGCCGTTCCAGGTGTAGTAATGTATAACCTTCAGTTTTGCTGCTACGCATCTGTATATTATTGGGATTCAGTGTATTTCAAGAAGTTTTATCTACTTTGTGGGCAATGCTTTTTGTTTGAGTGAAAATTGTGACGTCTTTTATAAGGCATTTTATTTTTATGTTTAATATCATATAATAGCATCTTGTCTGTTGCATTTAATGACTCTATTCGTCTAGATGTGAAGATCCCATACAATTGTTTGTTCACCAGGTTCCTTTAGTGTCTTTTGTGCTACGTGATTATAGTAGCTGCCTGAAGTTTTGTACACTTATATATCATAATGTAACCAGCGCAAATTGTAAGAAATATTATGATGTTACTCGTATTATTTCTGAGCTAGAATTTTGCAGCCTGCTACAATATCATCTATATTTCCCACTGGGTGATTACACAGGAGATATTTATTCTTTGCCACCTTAGAATAAACATCGTTTTTCACTGAATTAACATTTAGAGCTTTATCTGAGCAGCCACCAACAAATTCTTCATGTCTCCCTGTGCATATGCATTACACAAGTTCTCCTACGATGAGTTATGGTATTTCATATTTTCGAAGTTTTTGTGGAACTACCCTTGCAACAGCATTCTTTCTGGTAATTTTTTTCTGTTTCACAAGTTAACTTTCTAATTCCATTACAAAACAAATAAGTAGTTCTCTGTTTACAAGGTAAAAGTCTATCCTACTTCCCTCACCATTGAGAAAATCAGAAATGATAAGTCTTATTTGTCCTATCTTGTGTTTCATGTATAAAGGATTAAATTTTGCATTTGGGTGGAGCAGTCCATGCATAGGTGAAGCTTTACTCATTTTACTGTGTATCTATTTCATCAGTCGTCTAACTTAGTATTCTAGCATTAAAATCACGAAGAAAATCACGCATGCGTTGATCACATTAACCAAAGTCCTTGAATTATACTTGAACTTCAAAAGAAGTTTTCATCCTTTGAAATATATTATCCCCACTTTTCCTAAATTTCTTAGTATGTAAATAATACCATTGTGCTCTAGTATACTAAGATACTTTTATTCATTACCACCAAGAGCTAAAATCCGTCCTCCGGATTGGTAGCTGAAACACGTTTTCAGTGTCACCGCAGTACAAATTTACTGTTCTAACAATTAAATTGATCTTTTTTATTCACTTTGCAAGTAATTTTTAGTAATTTATGAAGAATAGCTGATTTACAGGGAGTAGTTTGTTCCATATATTTAGTACGTGTACATGAAATTAGCATCGGTGGTGCGAGAGAAACAACACGATTCACTCTAGTGGGAAGACAACTTTATTACCGACGGCATTTCCCACTGATTTCATGCTCGCAATTTATACGCTTTTAACAGTTGTGCCTTGGTAACACTGAGGATGTTGGTGAGGTTTTCAGTTATGCAAAATATTATAGATCATAATTCGCATAACTGAGAATATTTATTCATATATACGTATTGACACATATATAAACTCGGTTTCGTATCATGAGACAGTGGATTTGACACCTGGTCAAGGCGAGGCGTTGTGTCCCTGAGTAACGCACACTAATTCCCATTATTCCAGTTTATTTAGCTGAAAATATGAGGCGCAGTTCTCTTCAGCAGTTGTCACATTGTAGCACCATGACGCTATGTCAGTGGCGTGGATGTCAAGATGGAGTCTATAATCTGCTCGCAGCTACAAATGAACTTAAATCTATTAGAAACACACACACACACACACACACACACACACACACACACACACACACACACACACACACACACACACACACACACACACA
>NC_068988.1:88390272-88391686 GCF_001194135.2 Octopus bimaculoides
GCTGCATTTTCATCTTGGGAAAGAGATGGAAATGCGCAGGCGCTAAATCTGGCGAATAGGGTGGATGCGGAAGCGATATGATGTTGTTTTCGGCGATAAGCTCACGAGAGAGGGCACATAGTTGTCGTGAAGAATACAGACGTTAGGAATGCCTGCACAGAGCCATACGATAGACGAACAACATCAGCAATGTCATAGATTGTCCTCTAACAATCCTCATAATAATGAATTTCCTATACATTTCCGGGGGTGGCAGATCTTCCAGGTCACTCATCGTCTTCCAGGGACGCTCCTCCGCTTTGGAAGCGACCGTACCACTCGAAACAATTCATACTACCAATTGCCTCACCACCCTAAGCTTGTCGAAGCATGTTCAATGTCTCTGTAGCAGTCTTCCCACGTTTAACGCGAAATTTCATGTTGGCCCTTCTAACTTCCCCTCCATGAAAAAATCGCTCAGTACAGCTTATACGTGATCACGAAAATACAAATTTAACAACTGGCGAAGTAAACAATCTAAATATCTCAGCATTACAAAAACACTTGTACTATTTACTTAGTCCTCAAAATCTAAGACGCACAGGATTCTTCTATTCAGATTTTTGCAATTGAGGTAAAGCCCAGGTGACGTTCATTTTGAAAATATAGATTTTCAAAAACACTCTATCATTATGCTTGTTTTCTGGACCTCGTGGTTTCGAAATAATTTTTTTCGGCATGTAGCCGTAACCCTAGGCGTGTATGTGTATGTACATGCGTGTATGTGTGTGCATGTATATACATACATACATATATATATATATATATATATATATATACTTACACACATGTTTAAATATGTACGTGTGTATGTTTATGTATATATATATATGAATATATAGGCATAAATATACCCGAAGGTTCACAAATATGAATAAACAGCAATAACTGTGTGTATTTATATATAATTTCCTCTCTTCCCCTCTTTCTCTCTCACACCATACACACACACACATACACATATATCATGTACATACAAATACACACACGCACACACATATGCATATATATATATATATGCACACACACACACACACACACACACACACACACACGTACGTATAAACATATGCATATATATATATATATATATATATATATATATATATATATATATATATATATATATATATATATATATACATATACGTTCGTTAGTTATTTGTGAATCTTAATGACTGATTTGAAGATTCATTTTCGAAAGCAAAGTTGTTTTTTAAATGTATTTTCCTCCAACCTCTTCAAAGAGAGCACTTTAAACTTTCAATATATCTAGTTAACAAATTTAGTTTGTTCTTTCAACTTTAGTTGAAATATTTTGTTGGCTTTTTCTTTGTTAATTTTCTCCTTTTTGTTGTTGAATTGGTCTTTTTAC